>NC_090447.1:1800000-1978593 GCF_031143425.1 Pleurodeles waltl
TCTGGAATATTGACCACTTTTACATTCCTTTTATTTATTTATTCTATGTTGATACTGTCTACATATTTGTACAATGTGAAGTATATGTATTTCTACAATGACTAAATTCATATGACCATTTTATTTATTT
The DNA here is from genome assembly GCF_031143425.1 of Pleurodeles waltl. Taxonomy (NCBI): domain Eukaryota; kingdom Metazoa; phylum Chordata; class Amphibia; order Caudata; family Salamandridae; genus Pleurodeles; species Pleurodeles waltl. The sequence continues at coordinate 1,800,131 of NC_090447.1, forward strand.
ATTTGCATTTTGGGGTTGGTGCTGGTAGTTTCATTCTCTGCTTCCATTGATTTCTACCTTATTCCCTAATACAAAGGCAATAGAAAGTCTGATGTCCCTAGGTAACAACCATCCCAGCATTTGCAGACAGTCACAACCGGGGTCACCAATTGCAGGGGGTCTATTAGAGTCTTAGAGCCCGCCATAGAGGGCTCTACCAGCTATTAAAGGCCCCCTCCAGCGTCGGCGAGGGCCTTTAACAAGGGAGAAGGCCTTTAATTGCCGGTAGAGCCTGCTAGGGCGGGCTCCAAGGCTATTAGAACATTGTGGCACTAGAGGGCAGAATGTTGTACTAAATAAAACAAAGTTCTCAAGGAGCCCGAGGGGATTAAAATCCCCTTGAGCTCTGTGAGGCCTTTGTTCACAGCTGTTGCTGTGAACAAAGAGAACATTGGAATGTTGACGCTCCGGGTTTTTACCGGAAAGTAAAAGTCCGGAGCACTCCATTGTCTGTAATGGAGAACCCAACATTCCAATGTTCTAATACTTATTAGATGCATTGTTTTGAAAACCCTTGGGATGGTACAATGTGAGCTTTGACTATAAACACATATGTTACATCTCAAATTCCACACCCATTGCTAAGCATCAGCGTGCAGACTGATCATCCTAGTTTGCAAATGGGTGTTGTTGCACTGGGCATTTAATATTTTCAGGGTTCACGGCACACACCTGGTTGGTCAGGAAATATGTCTTCAGGCTTTTTGATCACTTAACACTTGCACGTTTTCACTTACGATATGTTAAGTTGAAACCATATTGGAGGGAAGAAAAAAGTGGAAAAATACAGATGTTCTAAAAACCATTAAAAACTGCTGCTATGCTGCAAAGTATCTGCCCAACAATAAAAGTAACAGTAATGCCCAAGGTTATGGTCAATCACATAATAAATTAAGACACCAACATTCAGTCAATAGTCTCGTCTGCTTGAGGAAGAACTGCGACAGAGCATTTGATGTTGTGGCCTCTAAATTATTCAAATAACCTCTCACCTCTCAACCACAGATACCATTCTGGCCTTTGAAAGAGCCTGAAGACACTTCTCATGTAGTCTCCAAACCCTGATAGTGCTGTGCACGTGTCATAAACTGTAGGAAGCTGGCTCTTTATATGATATATCAACATGAGATAGATTGTGCAAAGAGTCCAGAGTTTCCCTTATGAGTGGACAGGGGCTTGCTCTAGCAATCCAGATGTGCCCTTTTAAGGGGTAGTGTGGGTGAGCAGGATTATCGGAGAGTAGTCGGAGACACCCGCAAATACGCAGTCTGTAAATGAGACACACAACTCGATAAGGAGATCCACACCAATTTACAAAAATAACACATACCTTTATATATGTGCAGGCGCCAGAATCATTATGATCAGGTAAGTGGGTGTTACAAGAGAAATCTTTACAGTTTTGAAAAGTGCAATTCTTGAAAACTACAATGTTCTCCTATGGAGGAAAAACAAATAGGACAAACAGGTACTGTACATCGACTTACTGGACCAGTCTCCTGGACTTAAGGTGAGTATAGGGCAAGGGTCAGGACCACAGCAACAAGTCGCACCAGGTGGCACTGGGGTGGCCGGATGCATAGGTGAAGTATGGCGTCCGGTGCCCAATGTTAGTCAATAGGGATTGTTCCAGTTGAAAAGAGGCTGCAGATTTGGACTGGGGATCCAGTCTGGGTGAACCAACAGGTGGGTTCAAATCTTGAGATGCTTGTGGATAAGGGGACACCTTGGGTCCTCTTCTCCATGGGCCAGTGGCGATGGGTGTAGAGGTGTCCTGAGGCGTCGGGTTTTCTCCACCGGATCACTCGCGGTTGAGGGGACCTGCTGACAGAGGCTGCAGGTGCCGTTGGTGAGTCCACAGGGGTTAGGTCGAAGGTGAGCTTTCTCTCTGGAGGGCCGGGGGACCACACTGGCACCGTTAGTCCACTTCAACTCATGCTGGGCGGCACAGGGGCAGTGGTTCTTTCAGGTGTCGGGTTTTCCCTATCCAGAGTCCTCTCAGGTCTCTTGGGGTGCCTGCAGGATGCAGGAAAGCAGCTCAGCTGTTCCACAGGAGTTCCTGGGTCTTTGTTGAAGGCAGGCAGTCCTCCCAGGCTTTTGGAGGCACAACAGTAGCATAACAAGTTGACTTTGGCACAGTTTGGCGGGAGCAGCAGACAGGGAGGCAGGCTGGGTCCAAGTCAGGTGCTGCTTCCTTTGCTTTTGCGTCTCTTGAGTGTCTTTCTTTGTTGGTCGTCAGGAATCAGATTTTCTGGTGCAGGAGGCTCCCCTAAATACTGAACTTAGGGGTGTTTGGGGGAGTGTAGGGTAGTAGCCAATGGGCTATCTATCCCTGGGGTCACTACATCTCCTGTGTGACCAAATCCTGTGGAAAGTGGGCATAACCCTGTCCCAGACGTCCTAAATCTGCCAACACCAAGATGGCAGGTTTCTAAATGTTGGGTCCACATCAGGAGGCGCAACTTAGAGGTGGGACTGACCTGATGGGTGGACACACCTCTCTGAATACTAAATATCACACCTGTCCTGGTGCCAAATGGGCCCTGGGGCAGGGGGATCAGCATCTCTCTAAAAGCCAGATCTGCATACTAAGGGTGGTGGGCTTTTTTGAAGCCCCCTGCCTTGGAATGCAGTTTCACAGGTCATCCTGTTGGGTGGGGTGTGTAAATACCTCTCTCAGAGCAGGCTTTGTTTCTGACCGCCTGAGAGCAAAGGCTCTCACCCTCAGGGTCAGAAACGCGTCTGGTGGTGGCAGGCTGGCTAAAACAAGTCAGTCTGCCCGTGGTAGTTGGTAGGTTTTCAGGGAGCTCCTCTGAGGTTCCCTCTGGGTGCATTTATTAATAAATACATCTCTGACATTAGTGAGGGTTTATTAATATGAGATGTTTGATACCAAACATCCCTATTCTCAGTGAAGCCATCATATAGCTGGGGAACTCGTATTGACCAGTGTCCAGCACATGTACTTAAAAGGCTTCCCCGTCCACTCACTATTTCTAAGAATCGACAATGACATAGCAGGGGCAGATCTGCTCTCGCAGATATGCTCTCAAATGTAATATAATGCACCTTGCCTAAGGCCTGTAAGGCCTGCTGTGGGGGGGGGGCTTACATATCTTGCATGCAGTGTTAGAGGACAGGGCACACAGGCTGTGTGCCATGTCATGGTTTCACTTTTAGAAACACCAAGACACGCAGCCTGCAATGGCAGTTTGCATGTGCTAGATGAGGGCTCCCTGATGGTGGCACAATACATGCTGCAGCCCTTAGGGACCATCTATGATGTCCATGCCCTAGGTACCATGTGTACCATTTACTAGTAACTTACAGGGGGCTAAAGGTATTGCTAAATTGAGGAATAATTGCACAGTTTTAGGGAAAGAGATCTGGCACTGGGGACCTGGTTAGCAGAAACCCAGTGCACCTTCTGTCAAAATAGTGTCAAATACTAGGCAGAAAGTAGGGGTCACCATGTCAGAAAGAGGTGTTTTCCTACATAAGCCACTACCTTTTGATAGTGATGAAAAGGGTATTGTTGTCTTCATCTAAGTGCAACATCCTCAAAGATGTGCTCTTAGAGGCCAAATTTAGAATTTGGAAGACTAGCCACGCTACAGAACGGGTGGCAGGGGCACCACCTCTGCCACTCGAACTGTGGTCTGCCAGAGCTGGCATAAGAGCAGGTGGCATTTTCCTCTGAAGTGACTCCCTTCTCCAATGAAGATGCTGCTGTTCAGAAGGACCATTTATCACTTATTATACTATGGTGGACTTGTGGACAATCAGCAATTCTGTTCTGTTCTGAAGACCAGCCCACAAGCAGGTGTCCATCTTGTGGACTTTTCTTTGTCAAAACACTGTGGTAGGTATAGTGATCACAGAAACTACACTGGTTAGAATGGCATGAGAGGGGCTCCATAAACTAAAGCTAACCCCCTCAGTTTTTATTTCCAACAGTGTCAAATGCCGCTTTCCCTTTGATGGGACCAGCAATGGCTCCACTTTTACGAATGGATGGGAAACATTTGGAGGAGGTCCCACAACTCCCACATGTCTAGCACAGCAGGGACACTTCTGTGATGTGGGTGTGTGAAATATACCACCAATATGAGTACACACTGGTCATTTAATACTGTTCCTCAAAGTCATGATGATTGCTGTGGAAGTAAATTTTATTCAGGGCCAGTTCAATGCAATACAATACAACACAATACAACGCAACACAATGCAATGGAATGCAAAGCAATACAATACAATGCAATGCAATACAATATAGTACAATACGGGAGTGAGTCAACCCTGAAGAGAAAAGACCTCCTGTAACAACACGAAGCGCAACATACTCTACTCCATCACCTGGTGGTACATGAAGACCATTCCTCTGCCACACCAATGGTTGGTGTGCCCACCTATACATTAGGAACATTAGGCAATTTGACATTTTGCAGCAATGAACTGCTGAAATGCCTGAAATCTATTTATTCTGCAATATCCATGCCAACCATTTTAATAATCTTTTTCCTGTCCTCTACAGAACAAAGGTGACAAAGAGTCCATATTTGATGATGCAAACCTGTTTCAGCTTGTGATAGACTTTTTCATTGCTGGTAGTGAGACAGTTGCCACAACTCTGATGTGGGCTCTCTTATATATGATAAAATATCCAGACATTCAAGGTGAGGCAATAAAATAACTCTTTAATTGTTTTAACCCTATTTTCTGAAGTGCATGGCTGCAAAACTTAGGTCATCTGTACCTGGATAACAGAATTGTGATTGTTCGTAAATTTGGGGTATGATTTACGAAGATTTTATTGTGACCTACTATTGTAGTACTTCTGTCTTCCACCTGAATTTCAGCCATTAGTAAGTCAAGAGTTGTAGTAAGCCATGAGTAAGTCAGGAGTTGTCACATCTCCTGTTAGCAAAATCTCCTTGTGAAGCATTTTATAAATTAAATACACTGCACTAATGAGTAAGTAATGGTGCAGGATTCTGCAGGATATTTACATTGATCGACCTGGGCACAAAGATAGTGCCATTAAATGAAAATTACATTTTGCACTGGTTGAAATCTAAAGTGCAAGCACATGAACCTTAAACAAAAATGATAATAATACTCTTTACAGTTATTTTAGTTGGTTAATTCAACCATCCTTTCCACTGCAGTTATAAAATAATTGCAGTGTCACTAGTTTTCTTTGTGACCTAAACGCTGTGCAGGCAATTCACTTTCATCTCACTTTCAATTTTTCAATACAAATGTATCTCATCTACACGATTCACTGTATTTTCAAAAATATCTCTTCTTGGGGGGGGTGAGGCCGAGCCCTGTATAAGATGGCCAAACCTAGAGTGGCTCCCGATCCCCACTGGCCCAATCCCACTTAAATCCTTTCACAGATCTGGCATCCGTGACCCTCCACTTTGTGATTGGTGGTTGGTAGCTGCAGCGCTACCCACGAGTCGTCTTTCAGCCTCAGCAGCCGCAACTTGCTGGGGTACTCCAGTGGGGCCTAGTGCGGTGTGGGCAGCTGCGGCTTCAACTAATTGACCTGCCCCGGTACCTCGGAGCCCTGCACTGGCCGGCAAGCCACCTTACATCCGGGGAGAGCAAGAAACATCAGCAGGCCCGGGGCTGAGCAACTCTCCAGCTTCACAGACTTGAGATAGCGGGGCAACGGATGGCATCAGTGACGGCGGCAGACCCTCGGCCTATGTGACTCGCCCTCCAGTGGCCTGCCAAGCTGGTGTGGCCTTTGCCTTGGGTGTCTGAGGCAGGTAAGTGTGCCCAAGCTTGGACTGGCAACACCTGGGTGGGAGCAGGCCAGGCTTGCCACTGTGAGGGCCCCTAGTGAGTGAAAGGGGACCCCAGAGTTGGAACTGGGTGGCCGCAGCACAACCCTCCATCTGCGGCTCAGTGCTTCCTGCACACATTAATCAGCTGTATGGGGCGATATTGAGAGGCACTACATTGGGTCCTCAGGCACATCTTGTTGTTGTAGGTGCCCTGCGGAGACTTTGGAGCAGCGGGCACCCATTTCTCCACTTCTTTCCTGCCGCCCCTACCTGGGACTTCACACTATGGGCCTGATTCTAACTTTGGAGGACGGTGTTAAACCGTCCCAAAAGTGGCGGATATACCACCTACCGTATTACGAGTCCATTATATCCTATGGAACTCGTAATACGGTAGGTGGTATATCCGCCACTTTTGGGACGGTTTAACACCGTCCTCCAAAGTTAGAATCAGGCCCTATGTCTGCAGGGCCCCTGGCATTTGCTGACACATGAGGATGACCCCTGGACAATAGCTCCAACACAAGTTGGCCCTTGGATCTGCCGAGGCCCCTGGTGCATTGTGGAGGAACTGAAGAGTGCGATTGTGTAGATGGGTGTTTCCCACCTACCTCGCTAGGACACCTTCACTATGGGCCTGGCCTATTATATACACCAGAAACGGACTAGGGGTTCTTAGACCATTGGGGGACCCTGTGGAGCAAGTGGAGGGATGCATGCAGCGGGAGGATGAAGATTAAATGCGTTGGACTTGGTTGAGGAGATCACACAGCATGCCTCACTGGGCCCTGTGACTGTTCTCAGACTCTGGTGAAATCTGTGGTGGAAACCCTGAGAGGCAGCAAGGAGATATCCCAGAAACAAATGCTCCCTGGCAGGCAGCGGTGAGTACCTCTGTGGAGATCTATGCCCCCCTCCTTCCCAACTGGACAAGGGTGTTCCTTGACAACAATGATTGGCAGCCGAGGTGCCCAAGTGGCCCATCAGACCAAACTGGACATGTTCTCACTTCACCACGAAGGTGCTGGTGGAACAAGAATGGAGGGTGCGCCTAGCCCGATAGAAAAGGCTTCACAAAGAAGCAAAGGAGATTTTCTCTACAATGGACGCCGTGGGAGTAAAACTCAATGATTTTGAGGGTTGCGTGTGGAGAAACAATATACTCATAGTCGGGATATCAGAGTAGGCATGAAGCTCAGCGGTTGATCTCTTCGTTGAAGATCTTATGCTGAATGACCTCCAACCTCGTAAACTATCCAGTTACTTCTCCATCGAGCAGGTCCATAGAATTCCGACACTATGCCCAAACCAGGTGTGCCACCCTGTACAATAATTGCTCGCATCTTCAATTTCAGGGTTCGCAATGTCATCCTGCAAACTGCATGCAGTGCCTCTGCAATCAAATGTGAGAATGTGTCCATCAGTTTCTTACCGGACTTCACACTTCCTGTCCAACGGCTGCACCGTAGCTTCCTGGAAGTGAAATGTGTCCTCCGAGACAAGGGCTTCAAGTATGCATGCTGTTTATTCCCTGAGCAGCTGTGAGTGGTGGCAGAGGGGAAGTCTAGGCACTTCACTACCCCTGAGGAGACCTGGGACTGGCTCGAAGGATAGAGGCCAGCTGGTGGGGCAAGACCCAAAAATCAGTCCAAGGACAGCACTGGAAACATGATGCCTCAGCTTCAGGAGACAAACTGCCCGCCCAACATAAACAGTGTAAAATGACCATAGGTCTTAAACACCATAAGGCCTGATTCAGAATTTGGGGGATGGTGTTACACCGTCCCAAACATGACAGATATCCCACCCACCATATTACGATCCCATTATATCCTATGACACTCATAGTATGGTGGATGGAATATCCATCATGTTTGTGATGGAGTAACCCATCCGACAAATTCTAAATCGGGCCTCACAGTGTGTTTAGTAACACATCCACCTCATTTGAAAGATCCTAAACTTCAGCCAATGAGGTGGAAGCTTAAGCACTGCGACTCCCACTAGAGGCCACCATCGCTCAGATTTCTACCTCACGTTATGTGAGTCCCCTGGGAGAGCGCTGCTGTAACCTTTTATTGAACCTGAAATTGTTTCCATTTTGGTCTGCCCTGGAATTGAACCAGGCCTTTCTTTAGCTCTTCTGTACTGTGATTTGTTTAAAGAGACAATTGTTACAATTTCTGGACCAGGGATATCTTTTATCTGTTGGGCAACTGTTACCAACTGTCACCCTGGCTGACAAGAAGAAGAGGTCTCTATTTAAAACCTGTTTATCATGTGACAGCAGGAAAATTTACGTTGACACTCTCAGTGTATTTACTGTCGTTATCCTAAGCATAATACAGCAGACTGCAAGATTTGTAAGTCGTTTTCCTCAAAGACTCTTAAAGACAAAGAAAGGAGGTTGGTATTATTTCTAACAAATAAGGAGAATGTTCTTCCTTCTAAAGCAGATGCCCCGTTTTCAGTGGAAGATTTTGTGAGAAGTGACCCCCCCCAGCACCTCCACAAAGGCAGTGCATAAGAGGAGACTTTTACAGTTTCCTGAATATGATTTATTAAGATTTGCGCTTGCAGCCACTCCCTCTTCTGGTAAATCAGAGACTAGGGGCCTCAGAGACTCACTGGTGCCAAATAAGGAAACATCCTCAAGGAAAGCTTTGTCAACATCAACACAGTCGAAGTCGAAGACATTGACCCCGTCATCGACAACAAAGTTTCTGTCGACAGTGGCACCGTCGACAACAACACAGTTGATGGCAGTGCCATCGACGTCAAGGCCACCTTCTGCATCGAGTATGCCGTCGATGTCAAAGAGTCTGTCGACATATGTCACATCGTCGTCAGTGTCATTCACACCATCATCAACGATGACCATACTGTCCCTGGTGACCATACCTGTACCAACGATGTCCATGCCCTCGCAGTCGAGGTCCATGAATGTTGATGTCCTTGCCATCGACATTGATGATCATGCTGTTGATGTCAAAGCCTATTCTGTCGACGGCGATAACCAATTCAGCGACAGAATCATCATTTGGAGCCATAAAGTCAATGGAAGACTTGGGTGGAGATGTTTTTTCACCCTTAAGAGTCACGGTTGAGCTTCCAATACAATTATTGCAGTCAGACCAGGAAGAAGAGGCCAGTGGTGATGCCTCACTTACTGCTTATAGTCCAACACAATTGGATGTCAGATATATCCCAGATTTTGAAGAAGACAAAATGCATGATGAAGAGTCCTACAGTGGATATGTTTTTCAGCTGGAGTACAAGTCTGGAAGCACTGGAATGGACTAAATACAGGATCCACCTATATACTACAGAGAGCTGGATGTGGTCTAAGTGCCAGTGTCCTTCTTATCGACATTGCAGCAGATGATAAGTATATTTACAAAGTATGTGCCAACTAATAATCCAGTTATAGGTTTGTCTGCTGCTCCCATCCTTCTGCTGCCTCAACCTGCTCCTTTGCCAATTTTGCCTCCTAAGCAGCCACGGCCTCTACCTCCTCCACCAATGCTAAGGGGACCAGTCTAGGGAAGCAATCAATTACAGTGAGACAATACAAACCCATGTTAGGCCTGATGGCATCATACCCAGGCCTCATTCCATTTTGCAGACTTCATATGAGACCCATTCAGCAAGAGTTGGATTTGCAATGGGAGCGAGCAGAAGGCTTATGGCAACATACGATCCATGTCACAGGGCACTTGAAATAAGCTCTAATGTGGTGGAGGATTCTGGAAAACCTAAACGCAGGTATTTCTTTCCTACTAATAACAGAAAGGTTTTTACTCACCACAGATGCATCCATGGACGTATAGTGAACTCATCTCCAAGTGCTTTCACCTAGAGATCTTTGGTCGGATGTAGAAAATAAGCTATGCTTCAATGTGTTAGAGCTCTGTGCCATAAGGTTAGGCTTACAGGCGTTCCTCCCCAGGTTGACAGGTCAAACAGTCCTGATCAGAACAGACAACAAAACATCCATGTTCTTCATGGCCAAGCAAGGAGGAACACGGTCCAGTATTCTTTCAGAAGAAGCACACCTGCTGTGGGTTGGGCCGTTTCTCACAGGATAGACACTGCTGTGGAACACCTTCCAGACTGCCAGAATGATTAGGAGGATGCGCTCAGCGTGAAAATGACTGATTGCCATCAGTGGAAATTGGAACAGGAGCAGGTGGATTGCATCTTCAGTCAGTGGGGTCACCCCACAATCAATCTGTTTACCACTCTAAATAACAGGAAATGCCTGTGCTTTGCAAGCAGGTTCTGGCACCCATAGACAATGAGCAATGCTCTTTCTATCATTTGGTCTAATATATTTGCTTACGCCCTTCTGCCTTTTCCCCTGATCCTAAGAGTTTTGAAGAAAGTGAAGATAGAACATAGCACTCTAATTCTCATTGCAATGATATGGCCTTTCCAATGCTGGCACAACAAGTTGCTGCAGTTGGCAGTACATCCAGCCTTTCAGTTGAAGATACTTCCCAGGATATTGTCTGGACATCAAGGAGAGATTATTCACCATTATCTCAAGCTGCTGAGAGCATGGTACCTGACCACCCAGAATGTGGCCCTCTGGATCCCTCTCAAGAGTGCAAACTGATTCTGCTATAGGTTTGTGCTCCAGCTACCAATAAGGCTTACAATGCCAAGTGGAAATGTTTCTTTCTCTGTGCAAGAATACCGGTCATCATCCACTTGAAATAAATCCTTCTTCGATCTTGCCATATCTGTTAATTTTGGCCAAAAGTGGTCTCAAATATTCTTCAGTCAGAGTCGATCTGGCTGCAATCTCCAGATTTTATAGGCCTGACAGTTCAACAACTACTTTGTTTTCCAAAGGATCATTAAGCATTTTATGAAAGGTCTCTTCAGAGATTTCCACCTCTTTGGCCTCCTCCAGTCCCATGGGAGCTTAATACAGTCCTCAGTCAGCTGACGTTACCTCCTTTTGACCCGATACATAGAGCGGGCTTAAAATTTGTTTCAAGGAAGACAGCATTACTCTTGGCTCCAACATCTGCTAAGAGAGTGGGCGAGATTCAGGTATTCACCATTAGAGAACCCTTTCTCAGGTTCACTAAGGATAACGTGATGTTCAGAACCACTCCAAAGTTAATTCCTAAGGTGGTTACTGACCTCCATCTGAATGAGCTTATCATTCATAGATTTTCCTTTCCTAGTCTGTCCTCACCAACAGAAACATCTTTGCATTCTTTGGACTTCCATAGATGTCTCAAATTTTATCTAGAGAGAACTAAGGACATACGCACATCAGGGCAGCCGTTCGTTTCGTTTGCTCATCCATAAAAAGGTCAAGCTCTGTTCAAACAAGGTGTAGCCCATTGGCTCTCAGCCGCATAGCTTTCTGTCATGCCAAAGCCAATTGTCCTCTTCATGGGAGAGTGAGGGCACATTCCACCAGGGGCATAGCTTCAACTGAGGCACTCTATGCTGAGATGATGCTCTTGAAGGAATTCTGCTGTGCAGCCACCTCGAGCTGCAGGCACATGTTTACGAACCACTGCTGCCTAGATGTGGATGCAGAAGCTAACACAGCAGTGGGACAGGCAGTCCTAAGAAGCTGTTTCGTTAAAGGTGAGCCTGCTTCCCGCTTTGTTTTATACTATAATATGTACTGCATGCTATTCTGAATCAAACATGTGAATATATAAACGATCCATTGTTGGAGAAGAAATTAATTACTTACCTGTAACTCCAGTTCTCAAACATTGATACCTTTAATATAGTCTCATGCGACCCTCCCTCCTCCACGGTCAGAGGCTCATCACTTTGGTTATCTTACTTATGCTTTGAAATCTGATCTAGGGTGGCCTCTAGAGGGAGGAGGAATGCTTAAGCTTCCATCTCAATGGCTGGAGTTTGGCTTCTTTCAAATAAGGTGGATGAATGCCTATGGCAGTTTTACACTGTTTATTGAATGTTGTATTTATTTTTCACTGTGTACTGCTATTTTGATGTCCCGGGGATTCCCAGACAGGGAATATTTCAAGCAAATAAATATGTAAACGATACCAATATTAGAGAACTAGAGCTACAGGTAAGTAACCAATTTCTTGTCCCCTTTCTGTAAGCACATACAATTGAGTTTCATTATGCTCCCTGGTTATATGGCAACAAACACTGCATATTGTAGATTCTATGTGATATTTTTATTTGTAACTGATTACGTTAAATTATTATCCAATCCTAAGGTCTTATTTCCTGCTATTTTATCATTTTTAAAAAAGGTGTGTGTCAATATGTTCTGTCAATAATTGTTATATGTTTCCCCTTTCATATTCTATTTGCTGTAAATATTTTGTTTGGAATAGTTGCTAACAATACTTGACCTTCATGACGTAAGGTATAAATTATAGAAAATCTGCTGATTCAAGAGATTCATTCATTCATGTCTCATGGAGACATGCTATTTAGTCTATTGACCTTTCAAATTTCTTTTAGGTGAAGTGATCTTTCTGGATTACTTCCTATTTTCAGTGACTTTGTGGTACCAATTATTTGTAGTCTAATCAAGTCTATAGTGTGTAGCCAATATTTATCTAAATCACACAAGAACAAAACAACAAAAAATCCAACATTCACAAAAAGAGCTATCACATTTTAAAGTACAAAGAGTCTTAATCCATAAGTATCAATGAATGCATTGTTTTAGCACAAAGTACCTGGTGGGCGTCAAAAATAAAGCCGCAGGGGCGAAGGTGCGTTAGAAAAGCATGCGATGCATTGATTCCTTTCTCGCAAGTGAGGCTGTGCGTTGATTCTTTCCCTGCCGGGTTAGCGATGCGTCAATTCTTTCCTCGCAGAGAAGGGATGCATTGATTTCGGGACAAGCAGCCTCGGGTCCGTGCGGTTATGTTGAAGATTTTGACGCCCAGGGACGATGTATGGAAAATCCAGATGCACAGCATGATGAAGTCATGCTGAGCTGGCGATGTGTTGATTTCTGCAGCCACGAGGCAAGAGCTGCAGTGATTTTACAGCTGCGAGGTGGGTGCTGCTTCGATTTTTCTGCCGCTCTGCTCCAGTGCATGGATTTTCACTCAGGTTCTGCCAGCTTCTCCTTCCAGGGGCCTAGTGACTGGATGTGACACTACTTGGCAAGTCAAGGGTCTCAGCAAGAAAGCCCAGGTGCTGGCAGGTGAAGACTTTGATGTCCCTGAGACTTCTTAACAGGAGGCAAGCTCAGTTCAAGCACTTGGAGAAACTTCACAAGCAGGTTACACAGCAAAGTCCAGTCTTTGTCCTCTCTAAGGCAGAAGCAGCAACTGCAGGCCAACCCAACAAAGCACACACAGCAAAGGGGCAGTACTCCTCCTTACAGCTCTCCATCTCTTCTCATTGGCAGAGGAATCTGTTGATCCAGAAGTGTTCTAATGTTGTGAAGTCAGCAGTCCAATACTAATGTCTGCCTTTGAAGTAGGCAATCTTCAAAGGAAAGTCTTCGTATCGCACACAACCCTGCCTCTTCCTTGCCCTGCCCCAGCCACACTCTAGGGGGTTGGAGACTGTATTGTGTGAGGTCAGGCACAGCCTTTTCAAGTGCAGGAGTCAGCTCCGCCCTCCCACTTTAGCCCACGAAGACCCATCAGGAAATGCAGGACACACCTCAGCTCCATTTGTGTCACTGTCGAGAGTGAATTCACAAACAGCCCAACTGTCAGTTGGACTCAGACGTGGATTCAGCAGCCAAGCAGAGGCACAGAATACATAAGCAAGAAAATGCCCTCTTTCTAAAAGTGGCATTTTCAAACTTACAATCTAAAAACAAACTTTACCAAAAGGTGTATTTTAAAATTGTGAGTTCAAAGACCCCAAACTCCATATTTCTATCCGCTCTCTCTGGGAAATTACACTTAACAGGTAATTAAAGACAATCCCCAAGTTAACCTAAGGGAGAGATAGGCCTTGCAGTAGTAAAAAACCGAATTTGACAGTATGTCACTATACACTAGTACATGTCCTACCTTTTAAATACACCGCACCTTGCCAATGGGGCTACCTAGGGCCTACCTTAGGGGTGCCTTACATGGACTAAAAGGGAGAAGATTTGGGCCTGGTAAGTGAGTGCACTTGCCAGGTTGACATGGCAGTTTAAAACTGCACACACAGACATGGCAAAGGCATGTCTGAGACATTTTTACAGGGCTACTCAGATGGGTGGCACAATCAGTGCTGCAGGCCCACTAGAAGCTCTTGGTTTAAAGACCCTGGGTGCACATGGTGCACTATACTAGGGACTTACTGGTAAATCAAACATGTCAATCATGGATAACCAATCATAAGCACAATTTACACAGGGAGCACTTGCACTTCAGCACTGGTCAGCAGTGGTAAAGTGCCCAGAGTACCAAAAAACAGCAAAAACGATATCTGGCACATTCAGAAAAATACAGGAAGCAGAGGCAAAAAGACATGAGAAACCACACCAAGGATGCCAGGTCTAAGAGCGGGTCTCTTCCTTAAGTACCATGGATGTAAAGTTTCAGTATGATCCCACTCTTCGTACACTAGCTTTTATCTAATATGATTAGCATGTTTCTCCTACTCTCTGTTTTAACCATTGAGTTTTACCAGAGTGTGTTCTACAAGGATGGCTCTGCCCAACCTGTGGGGAAATGAAATGCAAGTGCTTTGCAGCTTATGCAGCGATGCAAGGTGTAGTGAAAGACTGTGAGTTGCATCCGCAAAGCTCCCACAATAGAATATTAGGTGACAGCACAGCAGAACGCGCAGAACTTCACCCCTGTTACTAGCAGTGCAGAAGACTGCATCGTCAGTGTGTGACTCATCCTTCTGTGTGCAAGGTTATAATGTTGACATGGAACATTGACGTTTTGAATGGATTCAAGGATTCAAAGAGGAAACTCATTAAGAATAAACAGCTTTCGGGAAAGATAGCCATCTTACAAGAAACGCTGGCATTGGTACATGTGAGGCACACTTGGACTATCAGCATGATGGTGTGTACTGTGCAGAACTGTGCAGCCAGTGACAGGGGCTGCAAATCAGACTGTTTGAGTAGTAGTTTTAATCCTATCTCAGACACAACCCTGGTAACTTAACAGCGATAACCATAACTGAACAAGGTGGGCAGCCTCTCGCAAGCTTTCCCCCCAAAATACTCCTACATGTTTATTTCAGACAATGTTCCTGTAATTACTCTTCCTAGAGTAGGAGACAGGATAAGACCTAACAATCTTTCTCACATAGATTTAACTAGGGAAGCCCATGAGGACCTACCATTTGCTTGTGCTGGGGTTAATGCAACCGTAGCAATGCTACGGGTAGCCTGGTTTATACAAACAGACTAGGGATTATGTTAGGTAGTGTGACATTTGTCAACAGGCTAAGCCTTGCCCTGTCAAACGATGCTTGCCTGCACCTTCACAGTCTGCAGCATCCCATTCTGGGTGATTTATTTGGACCATATCGGTCCAACCCACTCCGTCACCTGATACCGATACATATTGATTGCAGTAGATACATGTTCTTGATTGCTATGGGTATAGTCACAGGAAAATGCATGTGCTTCAGCAGTAGTAATAGAGTTGCAATGTCTTGTGGCAATTGGGGAAGTTTCATTCAGATAACACTACTGTGTTTGCCTCCAAGACTTACAGGGATTTAGTACAGATGCTGATAGGGAGTTTGTCTACAGCTCAGCAACCCATTTAGAACCAAGTCTAACGGCGCTGTTGAAAGAGCTAACAGCATGGTTAAACAAGCCTTGACGGCTAAGGCGCTAAGTTCAGATCTTAGTTGGCACCATAACCTGTATCGGTTTCAGAGAGCATTGAATAACTTTCCTAGACGAGTATTGGGATGACCTACTCCATATGAGGTTCTCTTCAGTATTCCTATGTATGTGCCTGGCTTAGATAATCCTGGGAAGTTGGTGGATGAAGATAAATTTGACTTTTAGAAGTGTTTCAATGTTTTACAGAGTATCCAAGAAGTCAGAAGCAAGCTGTTCAATGTGAACCACTGTAGCGCCACCACCAGAGAAGGTAGAGTTATCACTGTTTTTAATAAGTGGGTTCCCAAACCTGGGGACCTAGTCCAGGATAAAATCCACAACAAATAAGCCTTTAACCATTCCTACAGACCGGCTGTGGCTGTCTTTTGGGTAAAAGGCAATAGAAATGTCATTCTGTGTTCTTTGTCTGCCTCGAGGAGAAACAGACAGTTCTCCAACATTGGATATTTTATATATTCACATGCTTGAATCATTCTCTGTCGTCACACTGGGAATCCCCGGTACCCTAACATAGCAGTATACAGTGTAAAATATACAGGATACTATGTACAATTTAAAAAGGCCATAGGCCCAAAACAGCATAGACTCTTTAGTAGCACATCCATCTCATTTGAAAGAACCCAAACTTCAGCCAATGAGGTGGAAGCTTAAGCTCTCCTTCTCACCCTAGGGGCCACCATAGCTCAGATTTCAAAGCACAAGTGTGAGAGTAAATATGATAAGCCGCTGACCGGGGAGGGAGGAGGGTCGCATATGAATAAATAAAATATACTAATGTTGGAGAACTGGAGTTACAGGTAAGTAACTGATTTCTTCTCCAACAGTGGATCTTTTAAATATTCACATGCTTGACTGAATAGCAAGCAGTACACATTATAAAATAAAACAAAGTGGGAAGCAGGCTCACCTTTAATTCAACAGGTTTCTCAGAACTGCCCCTCCCACTGCTATGTCAACTTCACCATTCACGTCAAGGAGTTAGCGCTTCGTGAATGTATGTCTGCTCCTCCAGGTGACTGCATGGCAGATGCCCTTCATACACTATATGAAGATGATATATGGTGTCCACAGAGTCCAGGGGTTCCCCAGAGGCTTAACAGAGGCTAAAGTAGATAATATTAATGCTCTCTTTTGTGATAGTGTGGATGAGCAGTTAGGCTTATCAGAGGGTAGTGCAAAGCATTTGTTGTACACACACACACACACACACACAGTCAATAAACGAGGCACACACTCAATGACTAACTCCAGGCCAATTGTTTTTATATAGCAAAAATATATTTTGTTACTTTATTTCTAGAACCAAAAGGATCTTGTTGCAGGTAAATGCATTAGCAAGTAAGTATCAAACATATGTATCAAATGCACTTTATTTAGATTTTGGCAAAGAAAACTTTTTACAGGCAAGTAACACTTTTCACTTTACAAAGTTGACAGGTTAAATTCTTAATACAGTACTAGAGGGAGAAAAGTGTTAGTGCTGTTTTGCGGTAAGTACTCTACTTACAATTCCAGTCTCCAGGATTTAGGATGTCCACAGGATGTTCAGGTTGACCCCAAACATACACCACCAGCAACACAGGGCCAGCCGGGTGCAGAGGTCAAAGTTGGTGTCAGATTTAAAATGGGATCCTTTGGGAGTCTGGGGCACCCATCAGGTAGGTACCCACGACTTCGGAGGGCAGGCCAGGTGGGTTTTGGTGAGCACCAGGGGGAGGGCCACAGGTCAGCACCAAACACACACCCTCAGCGGCACAGGGGTGGGCAGGTGCAGGGTTCAAACACAAACCTGGGGGTCACAAGGATGCTGCAGGCTGGGTCCAGGTGGTCGGTCCTGGAAAACCACAGGCTGGTCAAGGAGGAGGGCCGCCTGCTGACTGTTGCTGGACCAGTGGTCGGATTCCCCAAGGCTAGAGGACTGTGGGTGCACATTGAGGCATTGGGAATCTTTGTGCGGCTCTCTTGCAGTCAGGGGGTCCTCTGGATGTAGGCAGAAGGTGTCGTTGTGTTGGCCAGGAGGGGTCAACTCAGGGTGAACAGAAGGTCAGAATCACCTGGGGACTTGCTCTGGACCGGGGGGCCACCTGGACATGGGCTGTAGGCATCAGGTGCAGAGTGGGGAGGACTCGTGGATCCGGTCGGGCCTGGAGTCCTTGTTGGAGTTTCCAGTGGACAGGGCTGCTATCCTCGGGAGTTCTTGGTCCTCTGGTGGGCAGGCAGTCCTCTGAGGGTTTGGGTGAGAGATGGGAAGAGAGATGGGGGAGATGGGGAAAAAGGTGGGGGAGATTGGGATGATGGGTGAGATGGAGAGAGAGGGGGGGTGGGGAGATGGGGAGAGAGATGGGGACGATGTGGGAGATGGGGAGAGAGATTAGCTGTGTGTCAGGGGTGTGCCAATTGTTGAAACAATGGTACATGTTTGAGAAAGAATACTGGTTCTGGGGCCTGGCCTAGTTAGCAGGATCCCTGCACACTCTCAGTCAAGTCAGCATCAATATCAGGCAAAAAGTGTGATGGTAACCATGCCAAAAGTGGCACTTTCCAACACACCCCAGTGTAAAGTGCTGCAGTTTAAGCCATGCAACCTGGTGGAATGTGCCATCACTCTTCCCTGGAGAGGAAGTTTGGGTTTGGCATGACAGAAAGCAATACATGCTCAAAGCCCACAAGATATCCCCTGTTTGGACTGGGCTGGGCACATGGGGCTTGGGGCTGATGGGCCTCCCTGAAGCTCCCACCCCACCTCCAAGACAACCCCACTCTTCCCTGTGAGTGCTGAGGTAACTGCTGCAATCCATCAAGACAGAAGTGCGGAGATGATGCATGCCAAACCTGGAAAAACCCCTTCGGGCTCAGAGAGTGCTGGGCAGCCACACAAGGACATGGCGCTAGCCTCTGTGACAGCTGGAGCAATGTTGCAGGCTAAGCAGGATCTTCTGTCTGCCAAGCTGGATGTCATCCTCAGTGCCATCTCAGAGACCAGGCTGGATCTCGGGGGGGCAGAGTTATTACCGTGGCACTGGAGCTGGGGCTCCCCCAAGAAGATCAAAGGAAACTGTCAGAGAGGGTAAAACACAGAAGCAGCTGTACAGAAGTGCAGCTGCTGGCACAGGCGCACACCCAGACTTTGGCTCTTCCTGAAAGGGTCCAGCAGCTGGAGGACAAACAAAATGAATGACTTATAGTGCCACTCCTGGCACAACAATATTAGGGTGATTGGATTCCTGGAGGGAGTGGAGGTTGACGACCCCACAGGTTTTGTGGAATCTTGGCTCCCTGTGCATGTTGCGCCAGTCAGTCTGTCACCATACTTTGTTGTGGAACATGCACACAGGGTACCGGAGAGGTGCCTGCCGCAGGGTGTCCCGCTTAGACCAATGGTGGCCAATATGCTTAACTTCAGAGACAAAGTTCTGCAGGCCACCAGGTGACTGGAGCACATTACCTTTTAAAATGCTACCATCCTCTTGTTCCCTGTTTACACTCTTGTGCTTCAGCGCAGGAGAGTGTTCTTCCTTGGTGTAAAGCACAAACTGAGGGAGGCTGGTCTTAAATATTTTCTCCTGTTCACAGCAAAGCAGAAAGTGCTGGTTAGCTAGAAAATAAAAAATTTTATGGTGCCCAGCAATGCATGGGATTGGGTTAAGTAGTGACGGTACACCTCTCCAGGGGAAAGCGATGCCACTATGCAGAAATCTTCTTTGGACCGCCTTCGAATGCACTGCTGTGGGAAGACGCCTCAGAGTGATGGCAGAGTGTCTGAGAGCTACCACGGTAGCGCAGTTACAGTGCAAGCAGATATCAGCGTTTACAGCAGCGAACTGATTCAGAGATAAGTGCAAAAAGAACAGATGATGGACAGAATGCTGAACAAGTCAAACATTCACCCTCAGTCACCTATCTCGGTGAAATCCATTGCTTTTGTGCTCGCCATGCCATTCCAGTTTGGACCCAGCCATATGCAAATGATTCTTGACCCTGCTCCCCATAGAAACAGTCCAGCCAGAACTGCCAGGCCAGTTCCTCCCTGGACTGGAAGCAAGCTTCCTGGGACCTGTTTCGGGTTATCACCCCTTATCAGCCAGGCTACCTTGAATCCAGTGGCACAGTGAGCATGGCACCCATGTCTGGGCACATCCTTCCCACTTATGGTGACAAATGCAAAAATGACAGATGATGGACGGAATGCTAAATAAATCAGAGATTCACCCTGAGTCACAGATCTAGGTTCCACAGCACGGATACAGTGATAGATCTGGAGGGACGATATGTGTTTGTGGCGGGAAGGCTGGGTGGGCGGGAGGTAGTATTAGGCAGTGTGTATATACCTATCACTATACAACCGCAGTTCTTGGCATGCATGTCATCATTGCTGACAAAGTGTTCTCCCCTGCTGTGGATTATTGGGGGGACTTTAATTCCTTTCATAGGTCCTCTCTCCCCACTTTACTTCTCCTACGGCATGGTGCAACATATTTCTTACAGTGGATCTCACATTGGTCAATAGTGGAAAACTGAAGGTTACTGAACCCAGCGATCCAAGACTATTTCTTTTATTCTCCACCCCATGACCTCCTCATTTGACTTAACCACATATTTTGCCACCCTACTATACAGCCCAACGTCACAGGGGCAGAGTACCTGTGCGAGACACTATCAGATCATAATCCACTATTACTTCACAGTGACTGGGGAGACCTCGCCCTGCCGATGCCTACCTGGCACCTGCTGTGCTTGAAGACTCATCTTTCTGCAAAACGGTCCACGAGACTCTAGCTCATTACATAGCTGACAGCAGCAACAAAGGCCACTATGTGTTTAGTGGAGTGGGAGGCCTTGAAAACTGTGATCCACATATATCATTCATGCAGTCATAGGGGAGCGAGGTGGCCTTAGTAGGGAACTCGCACAAGTGGAAGTGTCGTTGGGTAGTCTTGAGAGGGCAGTGCTGGAAGGCGCTACGGCATGAGCCGCCTTGACTGCTGCACAATATCGCCTCTCACAACTGCTAGAGTCGTTGCGCTGCTTGGACTATAAAACGTTACCGAACTAAGATGCACGCAGAAGGAGATAAACCAGGTCACCGGTTGGCATGGCTCTTGAAGCATGTGTCAGACGCTGACCCAAGTACTTGTATTTGCCTGTCTCCTGACTCGGTTGTCACCACCCAGGGAGCGATACATGGTGCGTTCTGTGACCATTACTGGACCCTGAATGGCCCTGCATCTGACCAGCAGGGGTTTAGGTTACACAACTTTTTGCTTACGATTGAATTGCCACGCATCCCTGTGGAACACTTCGAAGCCTTGAACAGCCCAATAACTGACCAAGAGATACGGGGTGGTATAGGTGCTTCCCCTACATGCAAGCCTCCATGCCGAGATGGCCTACTCTTTGAATTTTACAAAGCCTACGAAGCCCTCCTAGTTCCTAAGCTGGTAGAACTTTACGCACCCTCCCTAGTGAATGGACGCCTACCCACATCCATGAGGGAAGCGCTGGTGGTTTAGCTACGAGGCCCAGGTGTGTCCCAGAGAGAGTCGTCCAGGTTGGGCAGCAATTATAAAATTATTAGCAAAATACTGACAGTGCGTCTGTTGGAACTTATGCCCACATTGAATGAGTTTGTATTGGGAAGGTCCACATTGCTCAACATCCGGAGACTACAAAGGTTGTTGCACGAGGCCCGAGTATGCTGGCCTTACTGTCCTGGATGTTGAGAAAGCATTAAATACCCTGGACTGGGAGTATCTATTTGAGGTGCTGCAAAGGATGGGAATACGAGGCAAGTTCCTAAGAATGACTGAACTCCTGTACACACAGCCTTCAGCACAAGTTAAGGTAGGGTGGAGGATTTTGCAGCCGACCCCGATAAGTAGAGACACGTGCCAGTGTTGTGCCTTCATGCCACTTCTGTTCTACCTGGTGATGTAATCCCTGGCACATCTGCTGTAGCAGTCTGGGCTGTCTGCGTTATACAAGTTGGAGGTCAACTACATTCGGTCTCCATATATGCTGATGATGTTACATTAGGGACATGAGTGCTGACATAGCTGATGTAACAGAGATTCTGCACCACTTCAAACTCAGCTCTGTACTAGGTTCTCGTTGACCGAGACCTGTATTTTTCTGCTGCACCTGGACTGCCCTGCTCAGACTGTCATGGCTGAGAACCAGGTGATCTGATAGGAGACGTAGACTTTTAGGTATTTAATTTCTTTCATTCAGGACGCAACCTACTTGATGGCAACCTCACAAGGGCTATATCTTCCCTGAGCCCCCCGATCGCTTTCTGGTCTTCACTTCTCCTCTCAGTTCAGGGCCATGTGGCACTCGCCAAAATGATGATGCTGCCCAGGCTCCTCTCACACTTTCCAAACCTGGCATTCTGCCTCCCCTGTGGCACTTTGCGTGTTTTGGGAGCAATGTGACCATTTTGCTCTGGAACAAGTGGAGTGTAGCGTGGCTCTCTCCAAACTGTAGCTGCCGCCCAAGGATGGGAGGTTGGGGACCTTGGTGTTCCGACACTATAACTTGGCGGTCCAACTGCAGTGGCCGGTTTGCTGGTCACAGAGTGGTGGAGGTGAGCGCGGGGACAGAGGCTAAGGTGCAGACCCAGATACAAGAGCTATTTCTTCCAGGTACCGGTGTCCCTGAACAATTCCCTCTGAGTGACACACAAGAGTCTTTGCAGGGTGTTGCGGATGATGTCAGGAAATCCCAGATATGCCTCCGAGATACCCCTCACATTTTTATGTGTCATTCGGGTTGTGGTGGACCAGGGAGGGACAGGTTTCTGGGTGGCCACAGGGGTGAGTACACTGGGCAACATCTTTCAGGACAAAGCACTCATCCTGTTCGACTTACTGACAGAGCAGATGCATCTTCCGGTGGATTAGTTCCTGATGCATAGACACCTGTTGGCGGAGTTAGAGTTCCATTTGGGCATTACGGACACGGAACCAGACTCACAATCCCTAATGCAGACTCTGTATACAGTGGGGGGCAAGCGCCACTTGATTTCCTGGCTTGCAAAAGCATGTCTCACAGGACAAAGGATCCCTTGGCAAAGCCGCCTTTCTTCTGGGAGCAGGACATTAGCCGCTTTCCGACTGAGAAGGAATGGATCAGAGCTATGATCTGCTTCCATAAAGTTTTCTACAAAGTCCAGTGTCAGTACATTCAACATAACATTTTACACAGGGCCTACTTAATGCCACTCAAATTGCATAAAATGTACCCTGGAGTACAACAGGAGTGAAGGCGCTGTCGCGCTGGAGACAGATATTGTACATATGTTTTGGAGTTGCCCGAGTACGTGCGGGTTGTGGACGGAAGTCAGTGCAGCCCATGCATGTGTCACTGGTCGTACTGACCTTGGCAATGCAGCTAGCTGCCTTCTGTGCCTCTACAGGCACAGCACGACGAGCAGTGCATCGACTCCCTTCAAAGACTTGCCGTTGCTTTAGTCAGGGGGGCAATTGCAGTGCAGTGGACGGCCTACTCGCTTCTGAGCGTGGTGCAGTGGCGGGGACTAATGGACTGTGGGTGGTGACAGAGGCAGCAGCACGCCGACGCAAGGAGGTGCGGCCAGGAACTGAAGAGGTGTCCCATGCAGCCGTGTGGGAAGGGCTCCTCATAGCACTTTAGGGAACCTCAGAGGGCAGTGACAGTTCTGCTTAAAGCCCACCCCAGTCCCCGCCCCCCACCCACCCTGTGTATCCCCCACTGCCCGCTTGTTCCCCTTGTGCCCCGGCTCTCCCCACCCCTGCAGGAACCTGATGCCTAGCCGTCAGGGTTCCCCCACCCTCCTGGACACATCCTTTTTCATCCTCGCATACTACTCCATCCACGATGGTTAGATCCCTTGGGACACAGTGGGATTCCCCTCATGACCAGTCCTGCCACATTGAGGGCCCGCCCAGACAGTCCTAAAGTCATCCTAGTGTGTGTAGGTGTCAGACTGATAGTTGACGTTCTGGATTTCCTGGTTAGCAGTTACTATTCCATCTCACTGGAAAGAGTAACGTGGGCATTGAGCGTCTGCTAGTACAATGCTAAGTTTATGCCTACAATGCAATATCTGACATGTTTGCTGTACAAAGACTATCTCAAAACCCAATAAAAATGGTATATAAAAATAAGAAAACAAAGATTCAGATTAGTACCTCTCAAGCTCTCCTTATTCAGAATACAGTGACCCTTAAACTAAGCAGCTCGAGGATGACCTCTTGTTCTGCTTGACTGCCCAGGGTTTAAATGTTGCCATGCCCACAGCCCGGATGCCTTTAGTCCTCTCACATCAGTCGGGCCACCCTAGATTTGCCTTCTCTTTGCACCCGATTCCCATCCCCCCATTTGATAATCACTCTGCTCTTCCCTACACAATGAGATGAAAAGACATATTCCTTCTAGGTCATCCTTCTGGTTGCACCACTAGGTCCTAGTTCCATTTTACTCTCTCCTTCACACTCTTCCTCTAATATCCTGCAAGATCAGACCATTGAGTCTTCTACCCACAGCATTGCCCTCACCACGTAACGTTCCCCTTCCTGCTTTGCCCTGTTCATCACCTCCGCCTTATATCTCACTTGCTCCTACTTATCTCTCCATGCAATCATTTCCTATCCCAATGTCTTCTGGGGTCATCATTCTCTACATAACACCTACAGGCTAATTGTTCCTTATTCTTTCTAATGAATATGTTGTTTACCACTGACAATTCTTGGCTTGTGCCCTGCTCAGTGCCTGAACCCTTTAGATCTCTTCATTTTGTTAGACAAAAATCCTGGTAAGCAGTCAACTTCCTGACTTTATTCTCTTAGGTACACAGATGATCAAAAGACTCTCCTGTTGGGGACGGGCGCAGTTTATATTTCTTTTACTTTGCTTCACATCGGCCTTTGAGGAGATTCTCCTTTTGAAAGGTGTCCTCCCTTGCATCTCTTTTAATGTCATAAACTCACATCTATTATTTGAACCACTTTTTACCAGTAGTTTTATTAGCTTAAGTATAGACCTATTGCAAGGCTTCCACTGTGGAGAACAATCCTAGCTCATAGCTCACCTCATTCATTTACCCTCCAGTTTACTCAGAAGACTTGTGTGTGTGAATCGTCTCATCTGAGGTCCATTGTAATTATTCCAGGCAAACAGATATTGAGCTACCTGTTGAGCAAAGCCCCATCTTAAACCGCTTTTGTATTCCTCAGGCATTCATGGTTTCAGAGGCCCCACCTCTTGGGGTAACTTTAGTTAATGCTGCTTTACTTTCATTTGCAAAGCAAGAAGGTTGATGGATGGACTTCTTGAATTAATCTCAGCCACTGGCAATCGCTTGGGCTGCATTCCAATCCCGGTTTTGTGCCCACCATGCCACCTCAGTTTGGACCCAGCTAGAGACGGCAGGCCTATGGTGAAAAATCCTCGGTGCCATTGTGAAAAAGCAATGGTCCTCCGTGAGGTTAAATAAATCTTCTTTATTCAGGTAAAACAGTACAACAGAAACGTCTCATCCATGTCAGGAGCAGGGACCATCTGCACCAACATTCCAGTGTTGCTTAGAAACCCTATTATACATTCTAAGCTCTCTACAGACTATTAAAATACATTGGCCTGGCTACAGCTAGGGGCAGATACCAAACAGACAGGATACTACACCTATCTTTTTATGTGTGGAGACCCTGCAGGCGTAAAGATACTGCTAGTAAAAAATCATTCTGAATAGCAAACAGTCGTAAACTTACACAAAAGTGCAAGTTTACATTTTTGAATCAGGCCCATTGAGTGTACACATTTCAAAAACAATATTCTGTTCAAATTGCATTTATTAATGAAACACACCTGATGGAAGAGGAGGTAACTGAACTCCGGAAAAAATGGAGAAGGCTGATGTTTTCAGCTACATACTCCTCTTACACCAGAGTAGCTCTTATGTGGGTTGCCCCATGTACACCTTTTCATCACCGCTATTCTAGTGGCAATGTAAACTGGAGATATGGCCTGGTGTATGGCCTTCTGGACTGTGCTGAAATATGCTACTAAACAAATATGCTCCTAATATGGATGATGCATTCTATTTTCGATCACCTTATGCTATTGTCACTATTGTTTGCTTTGGCTGTAGACTTCTTGCAATCTATCTCTGTGAACATATCAAGGACTAGGGGATAGAAATAGTTGATATGATCCATGTTGTGTCTACGAATGCTGATATACCTGACCCACTCCACATAGGTAGTCCCTATACTCCTACAATATGAACAGAGTTCTTGAAGTGCTAAAAACTTCTGTTCGCTTCTGGAATTCACTACCAGAGTTGGTGATGGGCACAACGGCACTGGCAAGCATGGTTTTTCTCCTTTAATGCTTGTACACCATACAGAATTCTGTATATCCTATCCACAGATCAACAATCAAGGAAACTCGATAGGCTATTGATATTGGTGTAGACAGGGAAAAGTAGCTGAGTGAAGAAAGCAAATCTGAAAATGGATAAACTGCAAGGAGGTTTGGGTCTTCCCGAAATGGTGTTATATTACATAGCCAAGCAACTCCAATCTGCCATGCAATGGTGCAGTGAAGATGAAAATTGGGAGAAAAAACCCCTATGAGGCAGAATAGATTTAGAACTGCTACTGCATTGCTTGATGGAAAGGACAAACTAGACAATAGACTCCCGATGATTGTTAAAAAGATGACATCAGCCTGGGACACAAAGGTCAAAAGAATACTCCAACAACCACCATTTTCCAGATCCTTACAGATATGGTGGCTGAAGACATTTTGAAATATTACCCATCGCAATGGAAGGAAGGCAGATGTCTCTTGTTGGGAGACTTGTACCTGTTTTATAAGCCCATTACATTTAGAGATCCCAACAGGTCATTTGGGATTAGTAATATTCTGTTACTTACCAATAATCTTCATTACCCCAAAAGGTGTCCTCCTTGTCCCAGTCCTAACCAATGAGGCTTGTCCTCTTCCCGACAGGAGTAACACTGCAGTCCTGTTTCTATTTTTAGGTTTTTTTTTATAAACAACTCCTCCCCCTTGCATCGTCTTGTATGTTACCAAGCAGAGCCAGGCAAGGTGCAACAGGGCAGAACCAAAATGGCCATCAAGATCCTCACACACAGGCAGACGGTAATGACTGAGGAACGTATGAGGAGATGACCATGTGGCTACCCGGGAAACCCCCGAGCCTCTGCCCGGGAAGTGGACTCTGCCAGAGTGGATCTTCCATAGATATTATCAGGAAGAGACTCCCCCACAGCAATATAATCTCAGGTGATAGCCTGCCTGACTCATCTACTCAGAGTCTGGGTGGAAACATTGGAACCTTTGGAGACAAAACCACAACCAACAAACAGGGACTGAGACACCCTGAATGGTTTTGTACGATCCAAATAGATCCAAAGAGCGCTCTTGACATCCAGGGTAGAAGAGAGGGGAGAGAGAAGTCAGAAAAAACAGGCAAAACAACCTCCTGTGAAAAATGAAAAGAAGAAGAAACCTAGTTATAAATCTAGGATCCAACCGGAGCACCACCCGATCCGGGAAGAATTTCAAGTAGGGAAAAACAGCCATAAGGGCACCCAACTCACCCAACCGTCTGGCCGAGGTAATGGCCACCAGAAAAACCACTTTCGCTGACTGCCAAATGAAATCAGCCTCTTCCAGAGGTTCAAATGGTGCCTCCTTCAACCCCTGCAATACAATGGTCAAATCACACGAACGAACCAACCGTCAGACAGGAGACCGCTGCAACTTGAAGCTCAAACATTTGAAACAGCCCCAGTTACTGGCCACTCCAGTCGAGGGACTTCAGAAACCACCAGGACCTCCCATCAGAGTGCCGATGCTGACCTGCAAGTGACCCTCCAAGCGGCCTACTGCCTGCTTCCAAGAGCACCTTTGCGCACAGCTCCTCTCTCACTGATTCATTCTGCACCCGGCCACCCTATGCCCTGCATCATAGATCCTAAGCGACCTTGACACTCCAAGGGGACCCCCACGACTCACCTTAAAGTCCACCTGTGTTGTGCTTTTCCAAGTGTCCCCCACAGTGGTCTGCACCAGTTCCAAAGATCTTGTACAGCTGCTCCAACCGAAACAGGGAGCCACCTGAACTTCTCCAGCTGGTCCACAGGGCCCACCGACAACCTCAACCTATGTACAAAAGGAGACATTGGTAAACACATTGCCTTATTTTATGTGCATTCTTTAAAGTATTTCTCCATTGAGTCCTGTGGGGCGTAATTACACACAGAACTGAGACATTTTCTAAATTTTAAAAATTAATAACTTAAAAAACTGCTAACCGATTTTGATGATGTTGGTCGTAAAAATGTTACAAAAAATCTGATGTATTTTTGTAAATTGGTCTCCAGTTATTCTTTTGAATGTGTTTTGCTTCATTGATACTGTGGGTACAACAAAGGGTTTGCACTTCTCCAAGTTTAGCCTAGCTGTTCGACCAAGCTACCATAAAAATTACTGCATTAGGTGGTGTAATTTTTGCTTTGTAAACCAACGTGTGGTTGCCCAGACCCTCTACACATTGTGCCTAGTTTTGCACACTACGTAGATGGCCAGCCTCCTACACTTACCTGTGCTCCTAGGTAAGGAGCACTGAGAGGCATGGCATCCCAGGCCTCCAAGGATAAGAGGCTTGGGATGCCTCTTATCCTGAGAGGATACATCAACTTAGCATCGGTGTGTCTTTCTGCAGTTTCTAACACTGATGGTGTATTTTCAGCTAAGGTGCAGAAGGAGCTGGATTTTGTACTCAGTGACTCCCAGACTATTTGCTACGAGGACAACAAGAGACTGCCTTACACAAAGGCGGTGATACATGAAATCCAGAGACACTGCAATCTTGTTCCATTAGGAGTGCCACACCAGTGTGGACAACACACCACAATCCAGGGATTCAACATCCAGAAGGTAAAGATCCTTTGTTGGGCGTCATGTCTCACTGACTTTATTACAGATATAGCAGACAGCATTTAATTTATTGGTTCATATTCATAATTGCCACATGCCTTATTATTGCATAACTGTGTCTTTCAACAGAACTAAAGTTGCAGGCACACATGTGGAAAAATGTGGAACCACATTTCAGATGTAATACTATTATCCTTAATGGTCCAGGAATGCAAGAATGTGAGTTTAACTGCATCAGCACCCATTGCACATTAAACATAGAGCTGTGCTGACTTGAGGAGGGTGGGTGATACTGAGAAGCCAGAAGAATGAGACACCTGCACTGTGTAGCATTTGGGACATTGTCACAAGAGTGTAGCTGTATACGAAACCCATAAGTGGACCTACATCCACATATCCCCAAGGTATCTTTCAAAGTATATATTTTTGTTATAGGTTAGCACTATTGTTCCACTCTTTCAGATGACCACAAAATCAATATTACCAGACACCCAATTTCTCAGTTCAGTCTTTATTTATGTGAATCGCCTTGTGATCTACAACTTTTAAGCCAATTATTTCAAATGAGGTGAGCCAGGGCTACAACTCCCAGCATATACTGAGTCAAATGAAAGACCCGTACTGGTACATAAGGCTTCCAAAGAGATGTAAGTAACCTTAATTGTGCCGTGTTAAACAATGGAATATAGGAGCTTCTCTTTAAAATGCAAATGTGCTAAAAGGCAGGCTTTTTTACTATTTGTATTCATTTTTGGAGGATTTTTGCTGAGTCAATTCAACATCATAGGGAGCCCTTGAAGTATCTTATCTGAAGCTTCACTTCCTGTACGCTGGGAATCAGTGTAGGGAATCATACAGGTAAAGGGAAGTATGTATTGCAGTCAGATAAGGACCACCAGAGCAGACCCTTCAAATTAAACTGGTTCCACCTTCAAGCCTGCTGAAGAAGTGACTACGTTTCCAGGCTTGCCTTTGTTCTTATTGAGCTGTATGTCTTGGCTTCTTCCTACGTGTAAGTAAATTTCAATAATTAATTGTCTTTCATATGTAGAATTATAGATGGGTAACAATTAACTACCGGATGTTTTTCACTGACGGGTTCTGAGTGACATCAAATAGACATGAGCGAAGCTCGAGTTGTCTACGATGTCATCTGCCCCGGCTTTCAACTACTATGTAGTGGCGGAGCAGTAATCGGGAAGCCATAAGTAAAATGGCTTCTGTTATGTATCCCCGTCCCAAAGGTTAAAAATGATGACCTACCATCCTTCACCAGTCACACTTCCTTCCCCCTCCTGCAGCTTTGCTTTCTGCTTTCCTTCAAAGCAGGCAAGCGGAGCTGCCCCAAGAGGCTACCAAGGAAGCCTGTCAGCCTGGCCTGGCAGGCCTTTATGACATCACAACTCTGGGTAACCAGTTTGGGTATCCATTCTTGCTATGTCACAGCAGTAGGTAATGAGATTCAGATACTGAAATAAACAGTAGTGACTCTCCATGACAGCCATACAAACATAGCAATTCATCCCAAAGTTCTTCCTTTTCTTAGGAGGTCTTTTAGCCTGCGGTGTCAGTCTGCAGAAGCTGATTAAGTGGCAAATGTTTTGCTTCTATCAGCCCCGATGCACGAGGCCTATCCTATTGAAAGCTAACCATCACAATTAATTGAACGTGCTTCATGCGCAACAGAAATTAATGCTAAGCAAGCTCCATGATTTCCTGGACCATTCAGTGTTAATTTTTTAATTTTCCTTAAACAAACTCCCAAAGCGGGATTTTGTTTGTGAAGGACAAAAAAGCACCATCCTCGAGGTGCTGGGTTTTCTCCCTACACATGCGGCATAGTTTGTTACCCAGGCCTGGGATGCCCATGCCTCTCAGGGCAGAGAAAATATGAATGACTAAGTCTGCCCTAAATTTTAGTTTTCATTGACCAGGACTGTCATGCCTTGCATGGCGGAACTGGTCTGATAAAATATGCATGAGGATGACTGCCCTAAATTGTCAGTTTTTCCCATCTTGGAACACCATGTCTCGCCTTGCAGCACCGGGAATGGATCACAGACATTTTGAAGACTACCATAAATAGAGTTGACCTTTCTAAATCTTTAAAGGTGTATTAGAAATGGGGTTTCTGGTTCACAGTCAATTTGCACTCTGTCCAAGCAGGAACCCTCACTCTAGTCAGGGCAATGGAGATACACACTTAAGATAACCCCTGCTCACCCCCTCGGTAGCTTGGCACAAGCAGTCAGGCTTATCTCAAAGGCAATGTGTAAAGTATTTGTACCAACACACGCAGTAATACAGTGAAAACACTACGAATTGGACACCACACCAGTTTAGAAGGATAGGCAATATTTTTCTAAATCAAACAAGACCAAAATGACAAAAAACCAACATATAGAAGTAAAGATATGATTTTTTTTTTTTAAAGATTCTTACTCCATAGAAAACAATGGAAACGTTGTTTCAAAAAGTAGCTGGTTTGCGTCAAAAATAAAGCTGCACGGTCGAGCATGTGTTGAAAAAGTCAGTGATGATTCATTTTTTTCTCCCGCAAGGGAGCGATGCGTCAATTTCCGGAGGGAGCACATCAGGGCCGCACAGGTTCATGTTGATTTTGACACCCAGTGATGATGCATGCAAAATCCGGCCTCACAGTGATGGAAAACCACGCTGCGTTGGGTTTGCATTGTTTTTACCAACTGCAAGCCGGTGTTGCATCGTTCCTCCCGCTACGATACAGGGGGCGCATCATTTTAGCAGCCGCGTTGCAGGTGGTGCGTCACAATTTTACCCGCGCAGCTTCCTGTGCAGGGATTTCAGTCCTTGTTCTACCAGCTTCACCTTTCAAGTGACCAGGAACTGGAGTGGGCACCACTTGGCAGGGCAGGAGTCTCAGCAGA
Source organism: Pleurodeles waltl (assembly GCF_031143425.1). NCBI lineage: Eukaryota > Metazoa > Chordata > Amphibia > Caudata > Salamandridae > Pleurodeles > Pleurodeles waltl. Next base: position 1,831,618 of record NC_090447.1, read on the forward strand.
GAGTCCAAATGCTGGCAGAGGAAGTCTTTGTTGGCCCTGAGACTTCAACAACAGGAGGCAAGCTCTATCCAAGCTCTTGGAGACCCTTCACAAGCAGGAATATACCACAAAGTATTTGTCCTCTTTCAGGCAGAAGCAGCAACTGCAGGCCAACAAAGCACAATCACAGGCAAAGTGGCATTACTCCTCCTCCACCTCTTCAGCACTTCTCATTGGCAGAGGTTCCGCTTGCATCCAAAAGTAATCTAATAATCTGGGGGGGTTGGGTCCAGGCAAACGTCAAAGGAAAGTCTCTGTTGTTCACAAGATCCTGCCTTGCCCAGGCCTGGCCCCAGACACACACTAGGGGGGTTTGAGACTGCATTGTGTGAGGGCAGGCACAGCCCTTTCAGGTATAAGTGACCACTCCACCCTCCATTCTAGTCCAAATTGCCCATCAGGATATGCAGGCTACAACCCAGCTCCCTTTGTGTCACATGTGTAGTGGAGATTCACAAACAGCCCAACTGTCAGTCTGACCCAGACAGGGAATACACAAGCAGGCAGAGTCACAGAATGGTTTGAGCAAGAAAATGCCCACTTTCTAAAAGTGGCCTTTTGAAACTGACAATCTAGAAATCAACTTTATCAAAGGATGTATTTTTAAAATGTGAGTTCAAAGACCCCAAATTTTATATATGTATCTGCTCCCAAAGGGAAATTACACTTAAAAGATATTTAAAGGCAGCCCCCGTGTGGACCTATGAGAGAGATAGTCCTTGCAACAGTGAAAAATTAATTTGGCCGTATTTCACTGTTAGTACATGTAAAACACATCAGTACACGTCCTAACTTTAACATACACTGCACCCTGCCCATGGGGCTACCAAGGGGTGCCCTACATGTGTAAAAAGGGAAGGTTTGGGCCTCTCAAGTGGGTAAACTTGACAGGTCGATTTGGCAGTTTAAAACTGCACACACAGACACTGCAGTGGCAGGAGTGAGCCTTGTTTACAGGGCTACTAATGTGGGTGGCACAACCAGTGCTGCAGGCCCACTAGTAGCATTTGATTTACAAGCCCTGGGCACCTCTAGTGCTAGGGAGTTACTAGTAAATCAAATATGCCAATCATGGAAAAGCCAATTACACATACATTTTACTCAGCGAGCACTTGCACTTTAGCACTGGTCAGAAGTGGTAAAGTGCCCAGAGTAACAAAACCAGCAAAAACAGAGTCCAGGCCACACAGTCAAAACATGGGAAGCAGAGGCAAAAAAGATAGGTGAGACTCTTCCAAGGATGCCAGGTGTAACAAGATGTTAACACTGTGGTGGACCGGTCGCCACCTTTGATTAACCACCAGCCGAGGCTTCACCAGGGGTCAATCACAGTTCCCCCATCTCTAAATAAGGTACCGAAGGAGTGAGCTGGCGGGGCAAGAGAATCACAAGCTTACTGCAGTTCTCCCATTCACCAAGCTCTAGACTAATCCTTAGGTGCTGTACATAACAGATGGTATTATTACTCATAGCAGAGGTACCGAAAAAACTGACCTCCAAAATGATGATGGCTGAGCTGGTCTTGCCTCCATGTTATCTTGTAACCCAGTGGCGGATCCTTTGCTGGGGCGGAGGAGCGTCACCCCCTCCCCCCATCGCCAGCAGCAACCGCTGCAGATCCTTTCACAATGAAAGGATAGTAAACCATGTTTATTATCCTTTCCTTGTAAAAAGGGCGGGCCTTGTGGGATGACCTGGACGAGGGGCGTGCACTGTGCACTCCCTTCAGAGCGCATGTGTGTTTAGTCGGCCGTCTTGGGCCGGCCAAACACATATGGGCAATAGGCTCCCACTCTGCCTGGGAACGCCCTGGCTGGACGCTCTCAGCCAATCCTGACGCTGCTCTGAGCCACATCAGGATTGGCGCAGGGTAGGCTGGGAGCCTGTTCCTGCAGCGTTGTTGAGGGAGAGGATTGGCGGGTTGCGGCAACTGAGGAGGTAAGTGTAATTATTTGTAATTTTATTAATTCCCCTCCCCCCCCCCCCCCGGCACGTCGCCTCATCCCCAGTTACACCCACGAGCTGCGAATGTTGTAACCTGTAGACGACGAAATGTTTTGACAGTCTGCATTCATCCCCCTCAGCCATCTGCCTGGCCTAATTCAAATACTGATCCTAAATTTGTATTAAATCCAACGTAAATCATTTAAATCAAATTAACTTAACTTTTGTTATATTACTCTCAACCACACCTTTCCGACAAATTAAATAGAAATTAAATAATTCTGAAACATATACTTAGCCGAACGCAAACCATCGCCTTGTATTATGTTAAATAAACGTTTTTAATTAAATCTATTTAATTATGTTAATGCTCACACTCATTCTAAAAGTATTATAATTATTTTGAATTAAGTACATTTATTAAACATGATTAAACCATTAAATAATTGCATTCTATTGTTAACAAAGAAGTGTGTGGCTTTTAGGCCTAATGCTGAAATTATGTGTAATTTAAAAGTAATTTACCTTATGCTGAGGGTGAAATTACGCTGCACCTCTGGACAGACAGTAAACGTGTTGCCTCTGTAATTAATGGGGAGTAACTGCCAGACCAGGAATGGTGAGTAAAGTTTTTTCCCTGATACTTGAATTCTGCTCCTTTCATCCTGCAGAGACACTTGACAAACTATAAAGCGTCTGAAATATGACCTTTGTTGTAAGTGAATATAAGCGTTGTCAAGGTTACCGCATCAAGAAGCACGCCTTGTCCTATCTCGACTTGGAAGACCTTTCCTTGCTACTTCTTAAAAGAGCTGAAATATCCAGGCAATACCTCGTCTTAGGGTACCAAATGAAGCCAGCAGTGCTTAAATCGTGTTTGTTTCCGGTCCGGAGCACCGATTCTTATTTTTTAGGCCGGCGCTTATTTTTCTGCTTCCAGCATTTACTGCGAGCAAAAGACACATATGGGAAAGACGGAGGAAGAAAAACACGAAAAAACGTCCCAAAGCGAAACAGCAGAAAGCGGCAAGAGTGAGTTGAAGGGGCAGGGAGTGGCTGAAAATGGATTAAAGAGGCCCGAGATGGCTTCGGGATTACGCTGCCTCAGTATTCCGTGTTCGCATACATAGTTGCAGCTGCCGTGTTTTTCAGAGGAGGGGTTTGGGCACCGGCACATTTTTATTTACAAGCACTGGATGCCAGATCACCCCTGAAGAGTTCCCAGTACCACCTCTTCCCGATAACCCCTCCCATCTCCCGTTCTGCCAACCTCCCTGTGAGCCTCATCCCAGCACCCTTTCCGTCTGCACTGTACACCCCGCCATTGTTGTTATAGCCCACACCCCATCCTTCACACTATTCACTGGTAAAAGGTCATTGTGCAGAGCACTGCCTTGCGTTGTGGACTTGCTTGTGCTATACGTCACCCGCATGCAAACCTCCAAGACAACAGAATCTTGAACAGACACTGGTTCAAAGCACTTACACAGAATACATTGCAGATTTTGGGAAACACATCCTATTTTTCTTTAAAATGCCCTTGTTTGTGCATTTCAGAAATTATATTTCGTCGGCTGGATAGCCCCACAGAATACTGAAAAGACATTTCCATGATTATGTAGTAATTTGGCAGCACCGCTAGGGGGTGCCCTAAAGCTGGTTATTGCCTTCACTCATTGTGTGGGAGTCCAGTGCGGCCTCGTGTTGAGTTGTGGTGAAAGCAGGCTCCATCCGACCACAATCCCTTCAAGATGACAGATTTTTGAGCCCCGTAACTTGACTTGCACACGTTTTGGCGCAGGGGTAACACTATTCTTGGTGGAAGGTCGTTACTTCCAGAATTAGAAACGTGCTACTTAAGATCCGAACAGGTGAGAGAGTTCTCTGAAAGATTTTCTTGCCAGATTTACTCACTAGTTTCGTTTAAAACACAGGAAGATGAAAGACCCAGGAAGTTCAATTTATAAGCGAACTGTAATCATAAAATTATGTTTATTACACACTAAGCCAACAAAAGGCGCGTATCAGCGTGCTTTGGGTGCAGAAAATCGTCTGTTTTGCTACAAATAACGTAGTTTTAAATTAGGCCGAGCAGCAACCCTACACAATTTAGAGGTGAAAACAAATCTGTTTGCATGTGGCATCCTTAACCACAGTTGTATATATTAAGATGCTTATAATATGTGTTGCCACAGTTTACAGACTGTCCGTTAATTTGTTTTCACAGTACAGATTGCACTTTTTATTTTGTATATCTGCGCCTGTACGCTCTCTTTTATTGAAGGACTGAAAGGCCAAGAGGGAACAGTAATTGTGTGGCCATAGTCTAAGGAATCAAATCTATCCCCTCATCAATGCAGACGGGTTACTTCAAGTTATATTGGAGTTTCCTGACTTTACAAAATAAATCCCTCAGAGGAAGTGATAAGATGTTGATTCTAAAGCAGGGACATACACATTATAAGGCACCCTGAGGGGGTTATTAAATACCAGATGTTGAGCTGAAGTGGATGCCAACAGCTGTCAACACAGTGAGATGATCCCTATGTGGTTCAACGACAGGCACAAAAAACTGCATCCATTCAGAGCCTTCTTTACTGAAGGACCATGCCAACTCCCCACAAGGCCAACAGAGAAACAGTCAAGGAAATCAGGAACCCCTGGGCTGGAATGCCTATAAGGGTAGTAATTCCAGGTCCCTTGTGCGATCTTTAATTCAGGTATAGGGACTCGAAAAGGACGAATAAGTCCCAGGCTACGGATAACATATGTCAGTGGTTCCTAAACTTTTGACTTCTGTGGACCCCCGCTTTATCAGTACTGGAACCAGAGCACCCCCACTGAATCATTACTGGAATCTGGGGACTCCCGCAATGAGTCATTTGACTTAAAGCTGGGGACCTAATCAGTTAATATTATTACATTTTCTAAGCAGTCAGGGACCCCCTGAGAAGGCTTTGCGGATCTCCAGGGGTCTCCGGACCACAGGTTGGGAACCACTGCCATTTGGGATGACATCTGTGGAACAAACAATCATATTTATACTGGATATCCAACCTGGAGCACAGATTCTACCTTTCATGCTTTAGGCTAACACAGCTAATTTTTGGGTGGCCATTCCACATCAGGGTAGTCGGTTTCCATCTTTGACCTGCTGACTTTGCGATAATAATATCTAGCAATCTTTCATCCATCTTGTGTTCATTTGTAGTTTTTTAGGGCGAGCGCAAAGCACTCCGTCCCCTGCTGTAATCTCTCTTTGGGCTTGTAACCACACCCATGTCACGCCAGCCACTTTCATTGGTTCGTGGGCTTGCCTTTTAAAATTTGCTTGCTCTCATTTGTGAAAGGCATGCATACGTCATGCCTTTTCCGGTGTTTAGCCTGCCTCAAGCACACCGGCCAACTACTGAAAACATACGAGGCTCGATGTTTTCAGCATGATTTCTGGACTACTTAATCTTTTTATTTTCCACGCACTGCGATTGCGCTCGGTTTTTCTGTTTTCAATTTCAGCACGATTGCGCTGCATTTTCCATAGCGTGATCGCGCTGCATTTTTTTTCTTTAGATTTGTGTGGCAAGATAAGTCTGGTTAGGAGTTTACAACGCTAATAGCTCTAACTCAAGCAAATGCGAGACCCGTTGCATTGCAAATGCTTGTATATCATTCCTAGAATTCGCATCCTACATCCTATTTTAAGCACAACAGATTTTTGATTGGCTGGAATGAGCTTTAAATTCTTGCAGTGCCTGAATACTGAGTAAATTGTTCAAGTTGTAACCAGTTATGAGTGTCAATCTCTAAACATTAGAAGAGACATAAGGATTTCGGTTCATCCTGCACCGCAGTCTTAAGTTCTAATTTTTATTTAAAATTGGTCTGCTCTGCACTCATTTTATTGATGTATTATCTTTATTTTAAATTGCAATGCTTTTATATTGTGTGATGTCTTTTAATGGCTATATTAGCCGAAAAAAGGTATATTGACTTACTGATTTGCCTATGAGGATTCATTTATTTTATGAAATATGATTTTAATTGTGGTTACTGGTCAATGGAAACACGTTTTTGACGTCATGTGTGAGATTCTTTTAATTAACTATACTCGTGCCTGCATATTCTGGAGAGCAGGGCTTAACAGTGAGCAACGAGGCACTATACTGTTTCGCACAACATGGGTTCTCTTCCAGTGGATCCTGATCAATAGTCAGAAGCACTGAATAGTCCCACCCAAGCACCCAGATCTCGGAGCACTGTCAAAACTATATAGTTATGTGTATAGTATCACCCTTCATCAGCCAGGCTAGCTTGACTCCAGTGGCATGGGGAGCACGGGACCCACATCTGGGCATACCCTTCCCACTTCAAGCTAGCCTGGCTGATGAAGGGTGATACCCTGAAACCGGTCCCAGGATGCTTGTTTCCTGTCCTGGGAGGACCTGGCTTGGCATTTCGGGCTGGACTGTTCCCATGGGGAACAGGGTCAAGACTGATTTGCATATGGCTGGGTTCAAACTGGAATGGCATGGGTGGCAAAAAAAATGGTGGATTTAGGTCCTGATCTCTGTACTGGGGTTGAATGTTTGACATTGTTCAGCATTCCATCCATCACTTGTTCTTTTTGCATTTGCAGAGAAAAACTGCCTATAAGAACCTCTCAACACACCCCGCATCTCATCGTGTCCCACAGCTGACTGGTCAGGTCATTTTTCCAATGACTGGAAACAGGACCCTGGGGCACTGAGCTCTGCCTTTGTTGGCCACAAAAAATTGGAAATCTTTTCAAAACTTTCTAATTATATTTTCACTCAATGTCTTGACATTTAGAGTAGTCTACAATCTTTTTCTAATAGGAAAATATTTATTTTTCCACAAAAAAAATGCCTTCAGTTTTTGGCTAGTGTCCTTGTTGTGGAAAAAAGTAGGCACAAACAGATCCTCACAAGATCTGTATCCTGTGTTTTCCATAAGATCACCTTCCTGGTTTCCTGCAGCTACTGCCAGATCTTATCAAGAAGAGCTCTGAAGAGCAGACATAGGATTAGGCTGCATAGACTGCAAAAAAGAAAATAGCTTGAAGATACTGCTAGATATACTGGATATATATATATATAATGGAGATGGTCAGTCTTCTACCAGAGTGCTTTCTTCCTGCTTCAAGGACTCCCACAGGGATATATCCATTGAGGGAAAACACTTGAGGAAGAGACATTGCTCCTGATCAGTTCTGAGGAGCTTGATGTTGAAGAGCATGAAGATGAAGCCTGCCACTTTGCCTTCATTTTCACCATCATCAGACATGACATCTAGACACCACTCAGCGACAAAAGAATCCTGGCTTTTGCTGTCAAAACATCCATTGACTGTTAAGTCACCACCTTTGACATTATGGGAAGCCACTGTAGACATCGAAGTTGCTGCTGTTGAAATCACCATTGTCGATGTTAAAGCCACCACCTGACATCGAAACCACCATCGACAACGACAAAAATACCATCCAAATCTCTTTTGCCAGCCAGAACAAGGTCTCTATCACCACCTAGCCGTCTCTCACAGAGATGGCTACAAGACCTGGGGAAAAAGCAAGTACCTGGTGTAAGGAAATGGCTCCCTGTTGCAGTTACCCCCCACTTTTTGCCTGATACTGATGCTGACTTGACTGAGAAGTGTGCTGGGACCCTGCTAACCAGGCCCCAGCACCAGTGTTCTTTCACCTAAAATGTACCATTGTCTCCACAATTGGCAGAACCCTGGCACCCAGGTATGTCCCTTGTAACTGGTACCCCTGGTACCAAGGGCCCTGATGCCAGGGAAGGTCTCTAAGGGCTGCAGCATGTCTTATGCCACCCTAGGGACCCCTCACTCAGCACAGACACACTGCTTGCCAGCTTGTATGTGCTGGTGGGGAGAAAATTATTAAGTCGACATGGCACTCCCCTCAGGGTGCCATGCCAACCTCACACTGCCTGTGGCATAGGTAAGTCACCCCTCTAGCAGGCCTTAAAGCCCTAAGGCAGGGTGCACTATACCACAGGTGAGGGCATAGGTGCATGAGCACTATGCCCCTACAGTGTCTAAGCAAAACCTTAGACATTGTAAGTGCAGGGTAGCCATAAGAGTATATGGTCTGGGAGTCTGTCAAAAACGAACTCCACAGCTCCATAATGGCTAAACTGAATACTGAGAAGGTTGGCATCAAACTTCTCAGATTAATAAACCCACACTGATGCCAGTGTTGGATTTATTAAAAAATGCACACAGAGGGCATCTTAGAAATGGCCACTGTATTTTACCCAATTGTTCAGTGCAGGACTGACTGGTCTGTGCCAGCCTGCTGCTGAGAGACAAGTTTCTGACCCCATGTGGTGAGAGCCTTTGTGCTTTCTGAGGACAGAAGCAAAGCCTGCTCTGGGTGGAGGTGCTTCACACCTCCCCCCTGAAGGAACTGTAACACCTAGCAGTGAGCCTCAAAGGCTCAGGCTTCGTGTTACAATGCCCCAGGGCACTCCAGCTAGTGGAGATGCCCGCCCCCTGGACACAGCCCCCACTTTTGGCGGCAAGTCCAGGAGAGATAATGAGAAAAACAAAGAGGAGTCACTGGCCAGTCAGGACAACCCCTAAGGTGTCCTGAGCTGAGGTGACTCTGACTTTTAGAAATCCTCCATCTTGCAGATGGAGGATTCCCCCAATAGGATTAGGGATGTGCCCCCCTCCCCTCAGGGAGGAGGCACAAAGAGGGTGTAGCCACTCTCAGGGCTAGTAGCCATTGGCTACTAACCCCCCAGACCTAAACACACCCCTAAATTGAGTATTTAGGGGCCCCCAGAACCAAGCAAGATAGATTCCTGCAACCTGAAGACGAAGAAGGACTGCTGACCTGAAAATCCTGCAGAGAAGACGGAGACACCAACTGCTTTGGCCCCAGCTCTACCGGCCTGTCTCCCCACTTCAAGAAAAACTGCAACAGCGACGCGTTCAACAGGGTCCAGCGACCTCTGAAGCCTCAGAGGACTACCCTGCATCTAAAAGGACCAAGAACTCCCGAGGACAGGGGCTCTGCTCCAAAGAAGAAACATCTTTGCAACAAAGAAGTAACTTTTAAAGAGCACACGATTCCCGCCGGAAGCGTGAGACTTTGCACTCTGCACCCGACCCCCCCGGCTCGACCTGTGAAGAACCAACACTACAGGGAGGACTCCCCGGTGACTGCGACCCTGTGAGTAGCCAGAGTTGACCCCCCTGGTCCCCCCCAGTGACGCCTGCAGAGGGAATCCAGAGGCTCCACCTAACCGCAACTGCCTGCTTCAAAGAACCCGACGCCTGGTAAAGATACTGCACCCGCAGCCCCTTGACCTGAAGGATCCAACCTCCAGTGCAGAAGCGACCCCCTGGTGGCCCTCTCCCTTGCCCAGGTGGTGGCTTCCCCGAGGAGCCCCCCCCTTGCCTGCCTGCTTCGCTGAAGAGACCCCTGGGACTCCCAATGAACTCCTTTGCAAACCCGACGCCTGTTTGCACACTGCACCCGGCCGCCCCGTGCCGCTGAGGGTGTATTTTTTGTGCTGACTTGTGTCCCCCCCGGTGCCCTACAAAGCCCCCCTGGTCTGCCCTCCGAAGACGCAGGTACTTACCTGCTGGCTGACTGGAACTGGGGCACCCCCTTCTCCATTGAAGCCTATGTGTTTTGGGCACCACTTTGACCTCTGCACCTGACCGGCCCTGAGCTGCTGGTGTGGTAACTTTGGGGTTGCTCTGAACCCCCAACGGTGGGCTACCTTGGACCCAACTTTGAACCCTGTAGGTGGTTTACTTACCTGCAAAACTAACAAACACTTACCTCCCCCAGGAACTGTTGAAAATTGCAGTGTCCATTTTTAAAATAGCCTATTGCCATTTGTGTGAAAACTGTATATGCTATTTTGCTAATTCAATGTTCCTAAAGTTCCTAAGTGAAATACCTTTCATTTAAAGTATTGTTTGTAAATCTTGAACCTGTGGTTCTTAAAATAAACTAAGAAAATATATTTTTCTATATAAAAACCTATTGGCCTGGAATTGTCTTTGAGTGTGTGTTCCCTTTTATTGCCTGTGTGTGTACAACAAATGCTTAACACTACCCTCTGATAAGCCTACTGCTCGACCACACTACCACAAAATAGAGCATTAGAATTATCTCTTTTTGCCACTATCTTACCTCTAAGGGGAACCCTTGGACTCTGTGCATGCTATTTCTTACTTTGAAATAGTGCATACAGAGCCAACTTCCTACACCTGGCACCACTCCAGGCTCAGATTATTCAGAGACATACTTACATAAGTGGTCATTACAACCCTGGTGGAAGGCGGAGAACCTGGGTCTCCAGCCCGGTGGCCGTCACTATACCGCTGGCGGTATTTGGACCCGGCTTACCGCCGTGGATTTCCAGTGGTTTGAACCGCCATGAAATCCATGGCGGTAAGCACTATCAGTGCCAGGGAATTCCTTCCCTGGTACTGATAGGGGTCTCCCCCATCCTTCACCCCCAGCCCGACTCCCTCCCCTACACCCCCCACCACCCCTGCCACCCCCCAAAGGTGAAGGGCCCCCATCCACACCCCGACCCCCAACATCACATAACTCACACACACCGGACACGCATGCAGGCACCACCAACACACACACGCACACACCCCGACATACATGCCAACATCCGCACACACAGTCAGACATGCACACCCACATTCAAACATACACGCAAACATCCATACAGACATACCCACAGACACACACGCACTCATTCCCAAACACTCATCACCCCCACAAGCATACACGCACTCACACACCCCCTCTACATACTCAGACGCACACCCCCATGCACGCACACAACACCCCCCCTCCTAACGGACGATCGACTTACCTGGTCCATCGATCCTCCGGGAGGGGACGGGAGCCATGGGGGCAGCTCCGCCGACACCACACCGCCAACAAAACTCCGCCACAGCGAATCACAGGACATGATTCGCTGGGCAGTGTTCTGTTGGCGTGGAGGTGGAGCAACCTCCACTTCCCCGCCGCCCGCCAGTATGGCTGTTGGCGGCTCTCCATCCGTAAAGGGACAGAGAGCTGCCAACGGTCATAATAGGCCGAGCGACAAACCGCCTGACCTGGCGTTCTTCCGCACGGCGGTCCCTCGGCGGTCTTTAAAAAAGACCGCTGAGGTCAAAATGACCCCCATATTGTTTGGTACACCATTACCGGGGGAGCAACACCATCTAGATTCTCACCAGGTTCAATAACATCCCCTAAGTTTTTACCTAGGATCTCCCTGTTAGAATCTCCTTCTGTTTCCACAAGGCTACAGGAACATATCACGTTCATCTGATTCAACACAAAGGTCTGAAAAACAGAGGAGACATCGTGTAGGATCCAAATCAAAATCTAGATCTCAGAGAAGGTCTAGTGGAAGATCTTCTCACTCTCGGTCAAGAAGAAGGTCACGATCTCTACATAGAACACAAACTCCATCTTGACAACTAGTTTGAAATCCTCAATCAGACATTACTCTCTGACAAACACACCTCCAGCAACGATGTCACCAGTTGATGACCTTACCTTATTTAAAGATGTGCCAGATGGAGTAGCAACAAAGTTCAACATTGCAATGCTTACTCCTACAACATCAACCTCATTCATTTTTGAAACATTGAATCAGAGGACCATGTCCGGACTTTCTTGTTCCCGGCCTTCTAGAGCCTGCAGTGCAGTTATTTGTTACTCCTACAGCAATAAGGTATACTCCCTATAGGCCCCTGAAAAATATAAACCACCTGACCAGCATCCTCTGTTCCTCTCGTCAGCTCCTCCAACGGATTCAGCAACTATAGCTGCAGCAAGAAAGTAACACCCAATAGTTACTTCTTCTTCAGTATCACTGCACATGGAAATTAAAGAAAGAACGTGTGTGCAACATCAGCTTTCACTATGATTGCAGCCAGTGCTAGTGCTCTATTGCGAAGATTTGATCCATCTGTTTGGGACTCTCTACAAAGGTGTACTGACAGATTTCCTGAAGAGGATAAACTAGAATTTCAAGAAGAACTTAATGAGGATATGCTGGTCTTGGACCAATTATTTGTGCACCAGCCGATTTATTATATCTGGCCGCTCATGGCTACTGCCACGGTATTTGCACTACAAGAAGTCCATGCCTTAGGTGAATAGGTCTTAAATCGGAAGCGCAACAAACAATTCTGAACCTACCATTCTCAAGGAATACACTCTTTGGGTCACACGCTGATGATGAAATGTCGCACATGAAAGCAGAGCTAAACACATTGAAATCTGTGGGCTTAGAAAAGAAGAAAGAAGGAGATACAGGCCAGAGGATACTACCCTCAGAGGGTTAAAACCCCTCTTTGGTCTAATCAGTACCAATAACAACAAACGCAGCCTTTCCTCCAATGTAAGACCTCCAGAGGGAAAGGAGGACAACATCAACAACTTACAGACTCAAGCAAGCCTCCCACTAAACAATTATTCTCTTCTGCCGCTGTCTCTGTTAGTCGCTCTGATGGGGAGAAGCGTAGTTGAACTTTTTTCAAAGTGGCTTCTTAGAACTGCAGATGAATGGGTCTTGAATAATTTCAATTTGAATATTCTCTTCAGTTCAAATCCCATCCTCCAAATGTGCCACCAGCAGAAACAATGGTCCATCCATCCACAAAACTTATTGCAAAAAGAGGTCAGTATCAAATTCCAAAAAAATGCAGTGGAGGAGGTTCTGTTTCATTAAAATGGATTGAATTTGTACTACCTTTTAAGTGGAAGAAAAAGTCAAAAGAAGAGATGTGACCCATCCTGGATCTCAGAGTACTGAACAAGTACATAAGAAAAGAAAAATTCAGGATGCATACATTACTCCAGCTTTATACTCCACTATACCAAGGAGACTGGATGCAAGCAATAGACTTGGAGAATGGCTACTTTCATATTCTGATAATAGCAAAGCATCAAAAGTTTCTCAGATTTATAGCAGGCTCTAGACATTTTTTTATAAAAGGTCCAACCTTTCGGCCTAAAATCTGCTCCTTGAACATTTGTCTAATGTATGACTGTGGGCGCAGGACACGCAAGGAAACAAAAGATCTTTGTCTATTCTTACCTAGACAACTGGTTAATAAAAGGTTCATCATAGGAGGCATTGAAGCATTTGTAAATATACCTCACTATTATATAATTAGGTATTTGGGTAAACCTCAGGAAGCCTTCAATTCACTCAGTGCAGGGAATACAATACTTTGGAGCTATACTAGATACCCAGTCTGTGACAGAGTATTCTTTGGAGAAGAGACATCATCAGGCCAACTGAAACGTCACAATCTATTGCAATCTTGTCATCCATCGGAACAACAGATATCATCCCTACAGGGATCAATGAGCTCTTGCATTTTTCAGTTTCTCATGCCAGGCTTCATATGAGGCTTTTGCAGCAATGTATAGAGGACCAGTGGAGCCAGTTCGTGGACAGTTTGGAAAAGAAACTGAGGTGGTCATTACAACCCTGGCGGACGGTGTTAAAGCTGCGGTAACACCGCAAACAGGCCGGCAGACAAAAAAAGGGAATTACGACCCTGGCGGAAACCGCCAACTAAGACAGCCACTTTAACACACCGCCTGCCACGGCGGTACAGACAAACAGCGCAGCGGTCACCGCCAACAGACAGGCGGAAGACAATATACCGCCCACACTATCACAACACACCAATCCGCCACCTTTTCCGGGGCGGATTCCCCGTGGATAAAAACACGGCGGAAACAGCTTTTGCCATGGGAAAACGCTCACCTCAACACATCCCACGAGGAACGAGGACACCATGGAGCCGGAACTACAAATACTCCTAGCCCTTGCATTCCTGCTCATCTACAACCAACAGCGACGTACGCGCAGAAGATACCGGTGAGTACTGCACCTACGACACGGGGGAGGGGGAAGGCAAAAGTTACGGGGACACCCACCAAACACCACCACCCTCGCATATCACAACATACACACCAATGCAGTCACAAAAATCACAGTAACAACCCACAATCCCCCCGGAAGAATGCAAAGACAAAGCGAATTGCGGTTAAACTTTGTATTGTGACAATATACTACCCATAAAAAAATAAACTGAGATATATCACGAAATCTGTGAAAAATAAATGTACAATACAAGAAGTAGTGCAGATATGTACACAACAATGTCCGTGCACCAACAGTCCAAAAATGCATGGGCGACGCCCACAATAGATACCTGACCAAAATCCGAGAGAACACTGCCGGGGCATCAGATAGAAACAATACAGGCACCTCAGGGGAAGGGGGGGCACCTCAGCCAGATGAATGCAAAGCCAGATCCACGACGGGGCACCATGCCCATTGATGTATCCTGGGGAGTGCAAAGCCACAGTCTCTCAAGTCTCTACAGTGGGTGGGTTGCCCACTGTGCCATCCTGGGGAGTGCAAAGACACATCTTCGCAAGTAGATGCAGTTCTCTACTGGTACTGGGTGGGACTGGTGCCCAAACTGGATGAGTCTCCCCGTGAAAGTACATGTCCTGTCACTGTGCCAGATGCACATGGGAGAACGATGCCTGACGTGCCGGACTATTCATACCCACACGGTCTTTGCCCTGTTCAGCGGTCTTCACCATGGCGCTCTTTGCCCTGTTCAGCGGTCTTCACCATGGCGGTCTTTGCCCTGTTCAGCAGTGCTTTACCATGGCCGTCTTTGCCCTGTTCAGCAGTGCTTTACCATGACCGTCTTTGGCCTGTTCAGCGGTGCTTTGCCATGGCAGTCTTTGGCCTGTTCAGCGGTGCTTTGCCATGGCAGTCTTTGCCCTGTTCAGCGGTCTTCACCATGGCAGTCTTGTCCCTGTTCAGCGGTCTTCACCATGGCGGTCTTTGCCCTGTTCAGCGGTGCTTTGCCATGGCAGTCTTTGCCCTGTTCAGCGGTCTTCACCATGGCAGTCTTTGGCCTGTTCAGCGGTGCTTCGCCATGGCAGTCTTTGCCCTGTTCAGCGATCTTCACCATGGCGGTCTTGTCCCTGTTCAGCGGTCTTCACCATGGCGGTCTTTGCCCTGTTCAGCGGTGCTTTGCCATGGCAGTCTTTGCCCTGTTCAGCGGTGCTTTGCCATGGCAGTCTTTGGCCTGTTCAGCGGTGCTTTGCCATGGCAGTCTTTGGCCTGTTCAGCGGTGCTTTGCCATGGCAGTCTTGTCCCTGTTCAGCGGTCTTCACCATGGCGGTCTTTGCCCTGTTCAGCGGTGCTTTGCCTTGGCGGTTCTGATACTGACATTGGTGTGTGGCATGACGCACTCCACACTGGACATTGGTGTGTGGCATGACGAACTCCACAATGGACATTGGTGTGTGGCATGACGAAGTCCACACTGGACGTCGGTGTGTGGCATGACGTTCCATCATTGCCCAGCGGGGCTGTGGGATTCTGGACCCTCCTGGGCTGTGACTCCGCCGGTGGCCTCCGGACCAGTAACAATACTTGAGCCCTCCTGGGCTGTGACTCTGGCGGTGGTCTCCTGACCAGTAACGATACTTGAGCCCTCCTGGGCTGTGACTCCGGCGGTGGCGGTGGTCTCCTGACCAGTAACGATACTTGGTCCCTCCTGGGCTGTGACTCTGGCGGTGGTCTCCTGACCAGTAACGATACTTGAGCCCTCCTGGGCTGTGACTCCGGCAGTGGCGGTGGTCTCCTGACCAGTAACAATACTTGAGCCCTCCTGGGCTGTGACTCTGGCGGTGGTCTCTGAACCAGGGACGATACTTGGGCCCTCCTGGGCTATGACTCTGGCGGTGGTCTCTGGACCAGTGACGATACTTGAGCCCTCCTGGGCTATGACTCTGGCGGTGGTCTCCTGACCAGTAACAACGGTGCTGGCGGTTGTGTCTGGACCACCGGAAATGATGGCGCACTTCTCCGCCGTGACACTCACAACAGGTTGGGGAGACTTTCTCGGGACCTTCCCCACCTTCTTTGGAGTTACAGATGACTCACCAATCGCCTTGGATCCCATTTCACTTTGTGTCCCACCAGGAGTCTTGACACGGTCCCGTCGTCCACTCTCCAATTTCGGAGCCTTTACAGGGGGTGGGCTGACAGTGCCTTGGCTCCGGGTCCTACTGCCTACCCTGGTAGACGGGGCACTCTAAAAACCTGGAACACGCACCACTGGTACTGGAGGCTTTTTGGCTGAGGCGCTACGACGGGACTGATGAATAGGGGAGGGGAGGTGGGGGCAAAATGGTCAATTTGACATAGGGACAGTTTCTGACGGACACTGGGATGGGTAGCTGGAGGGGCTCTGGGAGTGGAGGAAGAGGAGGTGGTTGTAGGTGGTGTCACTTTAGATGTTTTGGGTGCAGGTGCAGGTACTGGAGGCTGTCGTGAGGTGGATGGATGTTGGGTGAGTGATTGCCGGCGTTTGTGTACTTTGGGAGGGGGCGTCACAGACACACTGGGAGAGGACACAGGGGACGTGTATTTGGCAGTGGAGGTGGTGAGTGCAGGTGAGCGGCTTGTGGTGCTGGGTGTCCTGGTGTGAGTCCTAGTGCCTGTAGATGTGGTGCATGCAGGTGTGTGTGTAGACGACACTGGGAGGGAGGAGGGAGAAGAGGAGGAGGGGGACACAGTGGATGTTGCTGTATCTGTATGGGTCTGATGCTTGTGTGAGTGCCTGTGGTGTGTGTGGTGCCTATGTTTGCTTGAGCTACTTGTGTGTGTTGACTTGTGTGCATGCTGGTCTGTAGGTGTGCTTGGGATGGGCTGGGGTACAGGGGATTGGGTCTGGGTGGAGGAAGTTGGAGGGGGAAGCTGGACACAGGGACAATGGCTGCCATCAGTGCTGAGGCCAGAGATTGCAGGGTTCGCTGAAGGACAGCCTGACCAGAATGAATGCCTTCCAGGAATGCATTACCGTGTTTCAACTCTCGTTCTACACCCTGGATGGCATTCACAATGGTAGGCTGCCCAACAGTGAGTGACCTGAGGAGGTCAATGGCCTCCTCACTGAGGGCAGCAGGGGTGACTGGGGCAGGGCCTGAGGTGCCTGGGGCGAAGGTGATGCCCACCCTCCTGGGTGAGCGGGCACGGGGTGAACGCTGAGGGGCTGCTGGGAGGGCGGTGCTGGTAGGGGAGGTGGCGGCTGTGTAGGAAAGTACCATCTTGCCTGGCATGTTACCCCCATTTTTCACTGTATATATGTTGTTTTAGTTGTATGTGTCACTGGGACCCTGCCAGCCAGGGCCCCAGTGCTCATAAGTGTGCCTGAATGTGTTACCTGTGTTATGACTAACTGTCTCACTGAGGCTCTGCTATCCAGAACCTCAGTGGTTATGCTCTCTCATTTCTTTCCAAATTGTCACTAACAGGCTAGTGACCAATTTCACCAATTCACATTGGCACACTGGAACACCCTTATAATTCCCTAGTATATTGGGGTTCCAGGAGATCCCTATGGGCTGCAGCATTTCTTTTGCCACCCATAGGGAGCTCTGACAAATACTACGCAGGCCTGCCACTGCAGCCTGAGTGAAATAATGCACACATTATTTCACAGCCATTTTCACTGCAATTAAGTAACTTATAAGTCACCTATATGTCTAACCTTTACCTGGTAAAGGTTAGGTGCAAAGTTACTTAGTGTGTGGGCACCCTGGCACTAGCCAAGGTGCTCCCACATAGTTCAGGGCAAATTCCCCGGACTTTGTGAGTGCGGGGACACCATTACACGCGTGCACTACACATAGGTCAATACCTATGTGTAGCTTCACAATGGTAACTCCGAATATGGCCATGTAACATGTCTAAGATCATGGAATTGCCCCCTCTATGCCATCCTGGCATTGTTGGCACAATCCCATGATCCCACGGGTGTGTAGCTCAGACCCGGGTACTGCCAAACTGCCTTTTCAGGGGTTTCACTGCAGCTGCTGCCAACCCCTCAGACAGGTTTCTGCCCTCCTGGGGTCCAGCCAGGCTTGGCCCAGGATGGCAGAACAAAGGACCTCCTCAGAGAGAGGGTGTTACACCCTCTCCCTTTGGAAAAAGGTGTTAAGGCAGGGGAGGAGTAGCCTCCCCCAGCCTCTGGAAATGCTTTCATGGGCACAGATGCTGCCCATTTCTGCATAAGCCAGTCTACACCGGTTCAGGGACCCCTCAGCCGTGCTCTGGCGCGAAACTGGACAAAGGGAAGGGGAGGGACCACTCCCCTGACCTGCACCTCCCCTGGGAGGTGTCCAGAGCTCCTCCAGTATGCTCCAGACCTCTGCCATCTTGGAAACAGAGGTGCTGCTGGCACACTGGAATGCTCTGAGTGGCCAGGGCCAGCAGGTGACGTCAGAGACTCCTTCTGATAGGCTCCTTTAGGTGTTGCTAGCCATCCTCTCTCCTAAGTAGCCAAACCCTCTTTTCTGGCTATTTAGGGTCTCTGCTTTGGGGAATTCCTTAGATAACGAATGCAAGAGCTCATCAGAGTTCCTCTGCATCTCTCTCTTCACCTTCTGCCAAGGAATCGACTGCTGACCGCACTGGAAGCCTGCAAAACTGCAACAAAGTAGCTAAGATGACTACTGCAACTCTGTAACGCTGATCCTGCCGCCTTCTCGACTGTTTTCCTGGTGGTGCATGCTGTGGGGGTAGTCTGCCTCCTCTCTGCACTAGAAGCTCCGAAGAAATCTCCCGTGGGTCGACGGAATCTTCCCCCTGCTACCGCAGGCACCAAAGAACTGCATCACCGGTCCCCTGGGTCTCCTCTCAGCACGACGAGCGAGGTCCCTTGAATCCAGCAACTGTGTCCAAGTGACTCCCACAGTCCAGTGACTCTTCAGTCCAAGTTTGGTGGAGGTAAGTCCTTGCCTCCCCACGCCAGACTGCATTGCTAGGAAACGTGACTTTTGCAGCTACTCCAGCCTCTGTGCACTTCCGGCGGAAATCCTTTGTGCACAGCCAAGCCTGGGTCCACGGCACTCTAACCTGCATTGCACGACTTTCTAAGTGGCCCTCCGGCGACGTGGGACTCCTTTGTGCAACTTCGGGTGAGCACCATTTCACTCCTCTTCATAGTGCCTGTTCCGGCACTTCTGCAGGTGCTACCTGCTTCTGAGAGGGCTCCTTGTCTTGCTCGACGCCCCCTCTGTCCCCAGACGCAATTGGTGACATCCTGGTCCCTCCTGGGCCACAGCAGCATCCAAAAACCCTAACCGCACGATTTGCAGCTAGCAAGGCTTGTTGGTGGTCTTTCGGCAAGAAAACACTTCTGCACGACTCTCCACGTCGTGAGGGATCCATCCTCCAAAGGGGAAGTCTCTAGCCCTTGTCGTTCCTGCAGAATCCTCAGCTTCTACTGTCCAGTAGCAGCTTCTTTGCACCCACAGCTGGTATTTCCTGGGCATCTGCCCATCTCCGACTTGCTTGTGACTTTTGGACTTGGTCCCCTTGTTCCACAGGTACCCTCGACTGGAAATCCATCGTTGTTGCATTGCTGGTTTGTGTCTTTCCTGCAGAATTCCCCTATCACGACTTCTATGTCCTCTGGGGAACTTTAGTGCACTTTGCACTCACTTTTCAGGGTCTTGGGGTGGGATATTTTTCTAACCCTCACTGTTTTCTTACAGTCCCAGCAACCCTCTACAAGGTCACATAGGTTTGGGGTCCATTCGTGGTTCGCATTCCACTTTTGGAGTATATGGTTTGTGTTGCCCCTATCCCTATGTGTCCCCATTGCATCCTATTGTAACTATACATTGTTTGCACTGTTTTCTAAGACTATACTGCATATTTTTGGTATTGTGTACATATATCTTGTGTATATGTGCTATCCTCATACTGAGGGTACACTCTGAGATACTTTGGCATATTGTCATAAAAATAAAGTACCTTTATTTTTAGTATATCTGTGTATTGTTTTCTTATGATATTGTGCAAGTGACACTAGTGGTACTGTAGGAGCTTCACTCGTCTCCTAGTTCAGCCTAAGCTGCTCTGCTAAGCTACCATTAGCTACCATTATCTATCAGCCTAAGCTGCTAGACACCCTATACACTAATAAGGGATACCTGGCCTGGTGCAAGGTGTAAGTACCCCTTGGTACTCACTACAAGCCAGTCCAGCCTCCTACAGGCTGTACCTGTAGAAGTGGGGCACACAGATGGTGCCGCCACCACAGGGGAGCCCCCATCGGCGGACGAGTCTGTGTCGCTGTTTGGTGATCCTGTGGCCGAAGTGAAGCTCCCCTCGCCCTCCGTCCCACTGGTGAATTCAGAGTCTGTGGTGTGGCCCTCCATGGCCATGTGGGATGCAGCTCCCTCGTGCTCCGGTGCCACTGTACCTCCGCCTGTTGATGCTGATGTACAGAAGGACAGGGAGAGCAGAAAAAGGGGGGAGACATAAGAAAGAGAGTTTTAGTGCATGGCATACCGCTACCGTTGGCGGACAAGACAAACGCAGCAGCCCCCTGCATTACGCCGTGCTCCTGCCCTCTGCACATGCAATTTCTGGGATATGGCCTACATGGCAATGGTGGAAATCTGCCCACATGGATGGCAAAGGGGCAACTATACATCAATTTGGCTTTTTTTTGAGCTGGGGTAGAGTGCCACATGGCCTAGATAACGGAGGGGCCATGCCTACCCAACTCGCCCTGGCCTAGGGCCACCCACAGCCCACCACCCCCACCCAGACAGCTCCACTGCACGCAAAGTCCATAGGATGAGGTGGTACTCACCCCCTTATGTCTGCTGTGATGTCCTTAAGCGCCCATCCAACTCCGGGTAGGCCACCGCCAGGATCCGGAACATCAGGGGGGTCATGGTGCGACGGGCACCCCTCCCACGTTGGGAGGCCATCCCCAGCTAAGCCTCCGCCGTCTTCTTGCTGCAGCGGCGAATGTCCTCCCATCTCTTCCGGCAGTGGGTGCCCCGTCTCTGGTGGGCCCCCAGGGTCCAGACTTCCTTGGCGATGGCACGCGAAATGTCCCTCTTCTGGTGGGCGCTGACCTACATGACATGCACAAGGAAAGAGGAACAGTCATTACCTACAGCACCGTTGTTGTAATTGGCCCCCTCCCAACTCCATCCCTGCCCATTCATCCCCATGCATGACTGTTCTATGTACTCTGCCCCCTTCCCTCATCCACCCAGCCCTGTCCACCCAGGCCTAGCCCATACAACGTGCTCCCTGTGTACTAACCTGTTGGTCTGGAGGACCGTAGAGTTGCGTATACTGGGGGAGGACCCCATTCACAAGTTTCTCCAACTCCTGTGCAGTGAAGGCAGGGGCCCTTTCCCCAGACGCAGCAGCCATCGTCGCTTCCAGACCGAGGTCACAGCAGCACTAGTAGAGTGTAGGTCCTCTCCTGTCGAAGGTCAGGTATCTAGTGATTGAAGAGATAGAAAATGGTGGTGACGTCCGCGGCGGTGACGTCCGCGGCGGTGCGCATCATCAAACCCAGCGCACCTGTTCATTGGCTCCTGGGACCCATAGGGTCCAATGTTAACCAATGCAGCATTGCGCCGCGCTCTACGACCGCCTACCGCGACGGTGTCCAACTCCAGCGCTGTTACCCCACAATTCCATTGTCCCAGTTTAGAGGTCAGGCAGCCGCCATTTCAGGGGCCCACATGGTTTCAATTACTACTGCGTCACACATACCGAGGCCTACACTCAAAACCTTTCCCGGATGGGTTAATTGTCTGTTGTAGTCTTGTGTGTGACTGTGGGTACATACCTGGAGGAATGCTGACAGTTTCTTCACTGTTGTCCTTCTTAGGCACCATCAGCTGGGACATATTGGAAGATGGCGGAATCCGCCGGTGTACCGACCGCTGGTGGACCTGTTGACAATGGAAGAGCAACATGTCATCGTGACCTACCGGTTTGACCATGCCACAATCCAGGAACTGTGTACCCTGTTGGAGCCAGACCTGATGTCACCAATCCGCCACCCGACTGGAATCCCCCCTGACGTGCAGGTGCTGTCAGTGCTCCATTTCCTTGCAAGTGGCTCTTTTCAGACAACTGTGGCCATGGCATCAGGGATGTCCCAGCCTATGTTTTCCAACGTCTGCCCTGCTGAAACACGTAAGGAGATACATAATTTTCCCTTAGGTGGCGGATTTGCCTACAGTGAAAGGTGACTTCTATGCCCTTGGACATATCCCCAACGTCATAGGTGCCATTGATGGGACCCATGTAGCTCTGGTCCCCCCCGCAGGAATGAACAGGTGTACAGGAACAGGAAGAGTTATCATTCGATGAATGTCCAGATGGTCTGTTTGGCAGACCAGTACATCTCGCAGGTAAATGCAATGTTCCCTGGCTCAGTGCATGACGCCTACATCCTGCGCAATAGCAGCATCCCTGATATGATGGGTGAACTCCAGAGGCACCGTGTATGGCTATTGGGGGACTCTGGTTACCCCAACCTGTCCTGGCTACTGACCCCAGTGAGGAATCCCAGGGCAGAGGAACGCTACAATGAGGCCCATGGGCGGACTAGGAGGGTGATCGAGCGGACCTTCGGCCTCCTGAAGGCCAGGTTCAGGTGCCTCCATATGACAGGTGGGTCCCTATTCTACTCACCGAAGAAGGTGTGCGACATCATCATCGCCTGCTCCATGCTCCATAACTTGACATTGCGACGCCAGGTGCCTTTTCTGCAGGAGGATGATCCAGATGACGGTGTTGTTGCTGCGGGTGAGCCTGTGGACAGTGATGAGGAGGAAGCTGATGAAGATGAAAACGACAACAGGGAGTCAGTCATACAGCAATATTTTCAGTGAGACACAGGTGAGTACAATTTCATGGTTCACATAATATTACATTTCACACGTCTACCTCTATCCTGTACCTACATTTCACTCCCTATTTGGTAACTGAGTTGTCCCCTTCCATTTCAGTTTCAGTAATGTGGTAACCTACGTGTCAACAGCTTGCACCCTTGAAAGGCTTGTGATGTGTGACATTGGTATGTTGGCCTTCCAATGTGTAACCATTTTTAACACTGTAATTAACAATACACAGTTCACAATCATTGACTGACTCCAATATTATTATGGTTTCAAGGGTGTTTATTGAAGTGCATAAAAATGTAGGGGGGTTGTGAAATGGGGAGAGGTCATGGTGGAAGAATGTCCATGGCAGAGTCCAGTTTACTAGTCTCACAGGTACATTGCACATCTGGCCATTGGAAGTGGAGCTGGGGCAGTTCCGATTTGGACAGGGTAACAAAGTGGGACATTGGGGGGACAATCAGGGTGGTCTTATTTCCGGGCGGGGGTCTTGCCATCTTGCTTTGTCCTGTTCCTGGATCTCAGGGACCGCTTTCGTGGTGGTTGTCCATCTGCAGGGGGTGGGGTGCTGGTGTGGTGGTCCTGTGGCGGGGCATCCTGTCCACTAGCGCCGGCGGAGGTGGTGGGCATTTCATCGTCCTGGCTAGTGTCAGGGGCCCCTTGGAGTGCCACGGTGTCCCTCAAGGTCTTTTGAATGTCCGTCAGCACCCCTACGATGGTGCCCAGGGCGGAGCCGATGGTCCTGAGATCCTCCCTGAACCCCAAATACTGCTCCTCCTGCAGACGCAGGGTCTCCTGCAACTTGTCCAGGACCGTTGCCATCGTCTCCTGGGAGTGGTGGTATGCTCCCATGATGGAGGAGAGGGCCTCGTTGAGAGTTGATTCCCTTGGCCTGTCCTCCCTCTGTCGCACAGCAGCCCTCCCAGTTCCCCTATGTTCCTGTGCCTCCGTCCCCTGGACCGTGTGCCCACTACCACTGCCCCCAGGTCCCTGTTGTTGTTGGGGTGGTGGGTTACCCTGGGTGCCCTGTAGTGGTGGACACACCATTGATTGACCTGTCCTGGGGACGGGGGTATGGGCCCGCTGGGTGGGTGCTGTGCTGGTGTTACCAGAGGGTGGCAGCTCGGTGTTGGGCTGTGGCTGGGCAAGGGGAACCGACTGTCCTGAGACCCACGATGGTCCGGGCTGGTCATCAAGATCCAGTAGGGCAGAGCTGCTGTCGTCACTGTGGGCCTTTTCTGGGGGTGGAGTGGTGTTGTCTGGACCCTCTGGTGTGGTGACGTTCCTTCGGGTTCCTGCGGGGGTATAAGTACATGATTATTGCGTGTGTGTGTTTCATGGTGTGCAATGGTTGGGTGTGCGTGAACCCCAGTGCAGGCATTCCTGTGTGGGGGCTTGTGTGATGATGGTTGAGAGGGGTGTTGTGGGTCTGTGCAGTGGGCATGCTTTAGTGCTGGGTGTCCATGCTTAGTTGTGTCATGCAGGTCTTGGGGTTGGGATGGGTGGTTGGTGTTATGGGTAGATTAGTGAGGAGTTAGGGTGATAGGGAAGGGTGTGAGGGTGGGGTTGTGTAATGTCATGCAGGTAGGGTGGGGGATATGATAGTGAAGATTTGACTTACCAGTGTCCGTTCCTCCAACGACTCCTGCGAGGCCCTCAGGATGCAAGTTGGACAAGACTTGCTCCTCCCATGTTGTTAGTTGTGGGGGAGGAGGTGGGGGTCCGCCGCCAGTCCGCTGTACCGCAATGTTGTGCCTGGATACCGTGGAACGCACCATCCCCCGTAGGTCGTTCCACCTCTTCCTGATGCCCTCCCTATTTCTTGGGTGCTGTCCCACAGCGTTGACCCTGTCGACTATTCTTTGCCATAGCTCCATCTTCCTGGCTATGGATGTGTACTGTACCAGTGAGCCAAATAGCTGTGGCTCTACCCTGATGATTTCCTCCACCATGACCCTGAGCTCCTCCTCGGAGAAGCGGGGGTGTCTTTGGCGTGACATGGGGTGGTGTGTGTGAGGTGTGGGGTGGTGTATGTGTTGATGAGTGTGGTGAGTGTAGTGGTATGTGGTATTTTGTGCGTGGATGTTGTGTGGGTGATGGTGTAGTGTGCCTCTGTGTGATGGGGTTCTCTATTCTGTGGTGTCTCTCTCTGGCCTTCGTCTCTAATTTGTGGTCGTAGGGGTTTGTGGGTGATGTGGGTGTGTGTTTTATATTGTAATGGATGTGTGGGTGTGGTGTTTGTATGTGTATCAGGTGTGTGTATTTGTAATTGTCCAATGTGGCGGTGTTTTGGAGCTGTGTGTGTATTTTGAGCGCGGCGGTGTGTACCGCCAATGGAATACCGCGGTTGAAAGACCGCCGCGTGGATTAGTGTGTCGTAATAGCATGGGCGTGTTTCTGTTGGCGTGGAGGTGGAGGATATGTTTCCGCATGTTTATCGCTGACCTTTGGTGTGGCGGTATTGTGTGGGTGTCTGAATTTCGGCGGATTCCGAGATGTGTGTCATAATAACTGTGGCGGAATTCCGCGGCTGCGGCGGTGTATTGGCAGTCTTCTGCACAGCGGTAAGCGGCTTTTACCGCCAATGTTGTAATGAGGGCCTGAATCTTTTGCAATTGGCTATTCAGTCACTTACATGGTGGCCCAGACCAAAGAATCTAAAGAAAGGGAGCTCATTCTATCAGGATCTCACAGTACAAACTCTAGTCACAGATGCCTCTCTCCAAAGATGGGGTGCACACATGAGCCATTTAAGAGCTCAGGGGTTATTGTCAATCAGAGAGAAAACCTACCACATCAACCTGCTAGGTCTGGTAGAAGTTTATCTGGCGTAAAATTCTTTCTTCCTTCAATCACAACAACTTCTCTGTTTGGTCAGATGGACAACACAAGAACAATGTACTACCTGAACATGACCTCTGTCCTTCGAGTCACAAGCCGTATGGAAATGGACCATTGCAAGGAGCCTAACAATCACAGCGTTCCATCTCCCTCAATTGAACTTTCCAGGCAAATCACAACTGGATTCTAAATCAATTCTGAATGATGAAGTCATGGATTCAATTAGCCAAGAAAGGAGCTATCATCAAATATACTTGTTTGTCAACATAAAAACATAAAAATGCCATGATTTCGCCTCCAGATTCTTTCAGCCAGGGTCGAAGGGAAATGTTTTTTTGATAGATTGGTCAAAGAAATTTCTTTACACATTTCCTCCAATCCCCCACATAGCAACAGTTCTGATAAAGTTTTACCATTCTAATACCAGAATGTTAATCATAGCATTGTAATAGGGTTCACTGATCTCCTTCACCTCTTTGAGCATTCATACAAGAGACTGCCGTCCAGCCAGGATCGCCTGTACAAGTCTGGGGGCCTTATCTGTCACCCCAACATTCCATCACTGAACTCAGAGGTGTGGCTCCTGAATTGCTGCAATATGGTCATCGAAATTTACAACAGAATTGCATGTACATTTTACAAGAAGCTAAATGTTCCTCCCCTAGTAAATCATACGCCTTTAAGTAGAAGAGATTTTGCATTTGGTGCATTCAAAAGAACCATGATCCATCCACGTGCCTACAAGATATGGTAATCCTTTACTTACTTCACTTAACAAGGTCTAGTTATAATTTTCTTCTATTAAAGTACACCTTGTGGCTGTAACTAAAAAAAGCACGGTTCCTGGTTTTGCTTTTCTTCCTTCATTTATTTTCCGGATTAGATATATACATCCAAACCCTGGCAGATCACAGCAGCCACTGAGTCCACCTTACAATCCATCTTCATCATTCTAAATTCCATTCCTAGTTGCCAAGTAACCACCAAAATACTCTCTAAATACACATATACTTTCTGAATATAACAGTAACCACTTATAGGAAATCTCCCTCACAAACTTCCTTCTTTAGAATGCCGGTGGTTAAGGATTTCATAGAAGGCATTAAGAAAATATTCCCTCCTGGTAAGTCTCCTTCCCCTCTTTAGGAACTTAACAGTGTACTTTGTAAAGTAATGCTCCCACCCCCTTTGAACCATTCACAAAGCCTCCTCACAATGCCTCACATATAAGGCAGCTTTTTTAGTTGCTATTACCTCAAACCAGTGTTTAATTTGTAAAAGAATGTGTGCCGGTGCCCAAAGCTCTGCTCCGAAGCCCGCAGTCAGCGTTATTAAATGCCAGCACATCGAATACCAAAGCTGTGCAGTCTTCAATCCACCTCATGCCTCTTTAATCCACTGCCAGACACTTCCTGCCCCTTAATCTCACTCTAGCAGGTTTATTCTTTCTAAGAAGCCCCTACCTGGTAACCAAAAGCACATTCATGTGAGGGAAAGCTGCTAATATAACCCCCTTAGAAATGTTCCTATTTCAAAAATTTGGACGGCCACTACTTAGTGTTCACACTTTCACTAGGCACTATTCCAGAGCGGATACTCAATTAAGGTAGGTTTCTTTGAGGAACCTTTGCTGGTGATTGCTAGAGCTGCTATTTCTTGTTTCCTTATGTATAAGATGGACCTTCTGTTCTGTTCAGTGCTTATGACTAATGATGAGATACCACTGGACGAGAAAGAAAGGTTACTCACCTGTAATCCTCGTTCTCTTCTAGGGGAGTCCTCTTCAAAGTCATAATTCATCCCTTCAACTCCCCAGAGAAGAAATACTACGGTTTTTGTCAGTTTTTACCCAAGATCCTCGTATTTCCCAACAAAATTACCTAACCCAACTCTCAGCTGCGAGACATAATGGGATGCAGAATTTGTTTGAGGTTCTTAAAGGCACCATGCCAGTTTTTCTCTGCTATACTTTGCATTGCAGCCCACTAGCTAACAATGTCATATGTCCTCTTTCCTTTTCCTTTTAAAAAAAAGGTTAATGAAAGATTTTCTGTATTCAGTTTCCTATCAGTTTTATGTGATTGCCGTCTTTTTAAAAATGATCACCATTTGAAATTGCACCATTTGTAGCCTTTTTAGGCTGCAAATATTTATGTAGTGTACTATTTTACAAAGTTAGATATCCCTAAATGTATAATTTTAAAAGCTTTCCGGGATACGCGTGCATGGGCGGATTATTCAGTGCTTATGACTTTGATGAGAATTCCCTTGGAAGAAAACTAGGATTGCAGGTGAGTAACTTTTCCTTCTTTGGGCAGCAGAGGAAAAGATTCATGATAGTTAGCTTTGGTTCTACTGCCAGTCTTAGAATCTACATTTCAAATCCCAGGGGCACCCAAAACAGGGTATTCCCAGATGTGGGTCCCTTGCTCGTTGCCCCACTGGATTCAAGCTACCCTGGCTAATGAGTGGTGATACCCCAAAACCAGTCCCAGGGTGCTTGTTTCCGGTCCAGGGAGGACCTGGCTTGTCAGTTCAGGCTGGACTGTTCCCATGGGGAGCAGGGTTAAAACTGATTTGCATGTGGCTGGGTGCAAACTGGGGTGACGTGGCGAGCAAGACAATCATGGATTAAACCTAGATCTGTGACTGGGGGTGAGTGTTTGAAAAGTTTAAACACTCTGTCCATCATTTTATTTTGTGGTGTTGCTTTGTGTGCCCTAAGTGGACAGGGTTTGCACAGACGTGGGTCCCTTGTTTGCTGCACCACTGATTGAAGCTAGCCTGGCTGATGAGGGGTGATACCCCAAAACTTGTCCCAGGGTGCTTGATACAGGTCCAGGGAGGACCTGGTTTGGCAGTTCAGGCAGTTCAGGCTGGACTGTTCCCACTGGGAGCAGGTCAAGACTGATTTGCATATGGCTGGGTCTAAACTGGGGTGACATGGCGAGCAAACTAACAATGGATTAAACCCAGATCTGTGACAGGGAGTGAGTTTTTGAAAGGCTTCAGCACTCAATCCATCATCTTATTTTATTTTGTGGTGTTGCAGACTTTAGTGTACCCAAACAAGTTTCTGATCAGTAATTAGTAAATCCTAGCCACTTATAGTTAAGAGTTAGGTCCGTTGTCCACTCTTTCTGCCATGATGCCTGAATCCTAGTGTTTGGCAGTGATACATGTTTTTCTTCCAGGGAACCATCATTTTGGCTAACTTGAGCTCCGTCATGTACGACCCCAAGTACTGGGAGGAGCCTCAGCAGTTCAACCCGAATCGTTTCCTGGACGAGGATGGCAAATTTGTGAATCAGAAGGCGTTCCTCCCCTTCTCTGCAGGTAAAGGCAACATTGTAGAGTGTACAACATCCTGCAGACATTGATGTCACGTTCAAAGTTGACTCCATGTTTTTAAGCATCAAATCCTTTTTAAAGAAAGAGCTTCATCTTCTTATCAAACAGAGTCAATCATTTTATTAAAACTATTTAATTGTAAACACATTCCCATCCTTCATTATTATCCATCTATAATTCAATGTGCAAGAAAGGATTTCCACCAGTAATGTGTACAGTCACAAAGTTGTGCACAGGTAACCAAAGGTTTTCATAGATCGAGGTTGGAGGTGGTTGGCGACGATGGGTCAGTACCATGGCAGGAGACTGTATATCATTTATACTGTACACTTTCACACATTTTCTTATTATTTGTATATTACATTACAGATATTTACCACTCTAGCCACAGAGTGATTAAGTGAATTGCCAAGAATGACTTAATCCTTCAATCCTGGATGCTCAGTTCACGTCTTTAGCCTCTAGGGTCGAATATTAGATAAAATGGAGGCTTCAAAATAAATTATATATATAATTATCATTAGGAAGAACCCATGTGAAGAAATAAAGACCTACATTGCAATGACTTCATGGAAGACACAATTATGAAGAATACCAGGATGAAGAAAATCCTTGACAACGGCATTAATGATAATCCGTATATTCATCATAGCTCTGTTGCAACCCAAAACATTAAACAAAGCACAAACCTATCTTCGCTAAAACATAAACTCAAACCTACCCTTAAACATGGACCCTGGGCAATTGGGCCAAGTACACCTTCAACACTTAACTCTCAGTGATAGCTGTGGACCAGCAGTCAAAGGCTCCCTGTGCCGGTGAAGAACCAGAACCTTATGGGCCTGGCGGCGCAGGGTACGCCTGAAATCTCCTTGGATTCACCTGCCTCAACTAACAGAGACACGGGACACTCTGTCAGGCGTAAAAGATCAGATTTTATTAGCTGCAGCTAGTACAGTTGTCCAAGAAGTACACAAGGTATGTTCTCAGGAGACTGCCACTTTACTTTGTGGCGCACAATCTTATATACCGTATAAAAACATTTATTAACTACATACACTCCCAGAACACATAGAAAGGAGCCAGTAAGAATGATGTAAAGATAGAACAGAGTCAATAGAAATGTCGGAAAACAAGACAGAACAAAGTATCAAGTGACTTAAGGTTGCCTCCCCTCTAGCTGTGTTTGTCACCCCTCCCTTGAACTAATTCATTAACCGATCCACAACGAAGTTGCATGTGGTGCGATAAGTTTGTGTGCGTTTGGAAGACAGTTGTGAAATGAGAGAATACTAGCAAAGGACAGCGAAGGCCAGACGATAAGATAAGATCGGCGGAGAATAGTGTGAGCCTACAGATAGTTGAAACAAGGATTAGAAAACCAGACAGGAATTAGTGTACTCGGTCAGACCTTAATACCAGTCTTGTAAAGATAGAGGCAGAAGACTGTTTTGAACACCATGTTGCAGAATAAGCAGAAAAGGCAGAATGGACTTCGTTCGCTGTGCTGCCTGAGTGAAGGCAACATAAAATGGCGGCGGGCCACAAAATGGCGGGTCGATACGATCGTATTAAAAATCGAATTTCCTCAGACCCTCCTTTTGCCAGAACTCAGGCAAGATACACAAACTCATGTTAATCTGAGTCGATGTCTATGGCCATGAGGTCATCAAGCTGTTGCTGTACCATCATTTTGATATTCTCTGCTCTTTGTGACTTGGGTTTGGGAATACATGCAGTAGCACATAGGTTGCAGATGGCAGGACCGCAGTGCATACAAAGACAACAAGAGAATATAAAAGCTAAAATTACTCCAAAGAATGTCAATACCTTCCAACCCCATTTGGACAGTAATCCCCAAAACCACTCTGGAAAGGACCAATCTCCTTCGTCCTGATGAATCGACTCGGAGATTATGTGTAACTTAGAGATAGCTTGGTATACTGTCGGAGCGTCATTAGGTATGAAAATACAGCAACTTGATCCGATCAATTTGCATACTCCACCACGGTCCGCAAGAACAAAGTCTAAGGCAACACGGTTCTGCAAGGTCATAAGACGATCAGCCTGTAGTTCAGCTGTAATGTTACTTAAAGCTCCTACAGTGATGTCTATGGTGGTTTCTACGACACAAACCAATTGCCTTATATTTCTGCTGTTGGCCATTGGACCCCAGAAGGGAAGAAATCCTTTGAGGAAATCTCCTCCCTCTTGTCCTGCTGTGTCTTTCGAATCCACAATCCCTCTGCCATATCTATTTTTATGATGGTTCGCAGGAGCGGTGTATGTAGGGGGAAGAAGAAAGGCTATATAACAAGTACCAGAAAAATCAGCTGGCAACCATGTATAAGCCCTATCGTGGCAAACGAAGTATGTACCTTGAGATGGTACTAACGGCGGTGAATTCAGGGCTGAATAAACATATGTATGGGAACATAAACTTTCTCTTTGTCCGGTGTTTGGAGTTCTACCATTTATTTGCAGACAGAAATTTCCTTGTTGGGGTATGACCCGTATCGGAGGAGATTTTCCTTGCTCAACCTTATCATTGAGGCTGGAAATGTAATTAGTTATGTTCCAATTGGTATATGCTTTTCTTTCATCTATGGAAGCTTCACTTTTTTCCATGATTTTAGCCATAGCTACCATTCCCTTTATCAATAAACTATGACTGAAATCTGAACCAACACTATGTGAACTGACAGGTTGTTTAATTTTACTTTGATATGCATTATTGAAAATGACAAAATAAGCCCAAGCGGAACCTTCATAGGAGAATGGAAGAACTAAATATGGCATTCCATTTTCTACTGTATGTGGTATGAGTCCACACACCCAACAGTCAGTTGTATTGATCACTAACTGATGTTGATGTAACAACTGGACGAAGGAATTGTTAAAGTATTCAGTTCTTCTGATGAGTTCATGCTGGGGAAGAGTGTGAAATAGGTGCGGAGAGATAGTAGAAGAAGATGTAGAGGTAGGAGAAGAGACAACTTTTTGCTGCAGAGTAATAATGATCCAGTTTACAGATGCCAAAAGAATACACGACAATATAATGACGCATAGAGCAATACTACAACGACTATATATTTCTTTACAATTATTCTTTACATTTTTACTTTCTCTTTTATCTAATGTAGCCTCCATCTTTCTAAGTGGATGCTCACGGCAATCTTCCTCAATCACTGTAGTTACGATTATCTACCGTCCTATGACACTGTGAGGTCCTGCAGGCCTATTGCCACTTACTCAGGTCGTAACTAAGACTCCTACCGTGACCCTGCAACCGGGATAGAGTACTACATAGGAGAGAAATTTACAAGTTCTTTGGTCTTGGTCTCAAATTATAGCGTTCCTGTCCAGAGGCAGTCTGGTTTTGAAACAATGTTCCTGGATTTGTCGTGTTCAAGCGATGATGCGATGGTATTGCTTCTTGAAGGATGTCGTCGTCCTCTTTCTCAGAAAGTGTTCCAATTAGACGCGCATCACTGAATGGTACAAATTGCGGAACTTTCTCACTTTCAGAGTCACTGATGCCTCTACGGACCCACTGATCGAAAGGCAAGGGCAAAGGCACTTTCTTGCAGTGCACGGCATGCACCCAGTTTTTCTTTCCTTCGACTTTAACTGCTGTTCTTGTGGTCAAAAGAACCAGGCGTGGCTCTCTCCATCTGGGCTCCAAATTTCTCTGTCGTTGGAAATTTTTCGTGCAGACCCAGTCACCTGGTCGGATGGAATGACCTGGGTCTGTGGAAGCCTCTGGTAGAGCACTCTGAACCTGTTGATGAAGAACACGCAATTTAGTTGTAAGGTCATGCAAGTAGTCAATCAACATCGGGTATGGCAAGTCTGAGTATTTCTTAGGGCGAGGAACTCCCCATACATTAGCTGGGCGACCAAATATCACTTCGTAAGGGCTAAGCCCCAAACGAGAGTGTACTGCTGTTCTGGTGGACAGAAGAGCCAATGGTAAAGCATCAGGCCAATTAAGTCCTGTGCTAGCTTGCACCTTAGCAATTTTAAGCTTCAAGGTTCCATTGTAGCATTCTACTAAACCAGCCGACTGTGGGTGATTCGCCGCGTGGAACTTCTGTTTTATGCCAAGACCTGCACAAACTTTTTGCATGACTTGACCCACAAATTCGCTCCCATTGTCACTCCAGACAATGCGCGGCAAACCAAACCTAGGGAAGAATTCTTTCAAAAGTATTTTGGCAGTTGATAAAGCAGTATTGTCCTTCAGAGGGTAGGCTTCTACCCATCTAGAAAAAGCACATACTACCACCAGAACATATTTGAGGTTGTTGCATCGTTCCATGTGAATATAATCGATCTGCAACACCTCAAATGGATATGTTGGAGGAGCAAAATGACCTGCTGGAGTTGGGGTTCCCTTTCCCGGATTGTACATCAAGCAAACAATACAATGTTTTACTACATTATTTGCACACTTTGGGATCCCCTCATTTTGCCACACTGGAGCCAGAAGTTTACATATTCCTTTTGCACTTAGGTGAGCTGGACCATGTGCCATAGTAACTACAGGTAGTACATAAGCATCTGGTAACAGCCAACGTTGATGTTCTGATAATTCAACCCAACATCCCATCTCATCTAACATTCCTGTACTTTCCTTCCACTTTTTCAACTCATTCTCCGTAGCCTCTCCTTGAATTGATTTCACACTCTCTACTGTATCTTCACACATTCCCTTTTCTCTTACGCAGTTTGCGGGACCTGCAACATACATTCGACTTGTGTTGTCTCTGGCTGTCTTTTTCGCTACCTCATCTGCAAATGCATTTCCTCGACCAACATCGTCCACAATCTTTTTGTGTGCACTACACTTCACGATCGCTATCTGAGTAGGCATTGTAAGTGACTCAAGAAGTTCAGTCACTAATTGACCATGTTGTATCTTAGTACCATGGGAAGTAAAGAATCCTCTTTCCTTCCATAAACGCCCAAAGTTAAACGCTGCACCAAAAGCGTATTGGCTATCAGTGTACACGTTTACTCTTTTTCCTTCGGATAACACACACGCTCTAGTTAAGGCTATCAATTCAGCTGCCTGAGCTGAATTATGTCTAATGCGTGCTGTCTCCACAATCGTATGCAAAGTAGTAATAGCGTAGGCTGAAACTGTATCTCCATTCGGGAGCTTGAAACAAGAACCATCTACCCATAGTGTTCCATCTGGATTCACTAATGGCGTGTCTTTTAGGTCAATTCTACCCTTAGTCTCTTCTTCAGTACGGAGAAAACAATCATGCTGTTCAGAGACATCTCTCTCTTCTGGAAGAGGCAACAAAGTAGCTGGATTCAGGGTATTACATCGTTTGATGTGTATGTGACTAGCCAAAAGCGTCAGCTCATATCCGGACAACCGAGCACTCGTAAGATGCTGCGTTTTTGTCCTATTTAGTAAAGTATCCACTGCATGTGGCACCATAACAATGAGAGTATTATCTAGCACTACTCCAGCAGACTGTCGAATAGAAATTGCTGCTGCCGCTGTCGCCTTAAGACAACTAGGCAATGCTTTAGCTACTGGATCTAACGTAGCTGAGAAATATGCGCATGGTCGCTGTTGATCTCCAAAACGCTGCGTTAAGACTGACAATGCACAACCCTCTCTTTCGTGGACATAGAGCGTAAAGAGCTTACTGTAATCAGGAGTACCCAATACAGGAGCAGAACACAAAGCAATACGCAAATCAGTAAAACTCTTCTGACACTCGTCAGTCCACGGAAGAGGCTGAGGCGTATCTTTTAAAGTTAGCGCCAACAGCGGTTTAGCCAATAAAGAGAAACTCGGAATCCACTGTCTACAATAAGAAGTAATGCCCAAAAAAGCACGTACCTCTCTTTGTGTGGATGGGACTGACATTTGTGCAATTGCCTGAATTCGTTCGGGGGTCAATCGTCGTCCCTCCTTTGACAAGAGATGACCCAAATAAGTCACCTCGCGACAGACATATTGTAATTTAGAAGGAGAAACCTTGTGATTCAGATCAAACAAATGACGCAACAGTGCAACGGTCACGTTTTTGCAAATCTCCTCTGAATCAGCGGAAACTAATAAGTCATCCATGTACTGAATGAGAGCGGCACCGGACGGTAAGGAAAAAGCATCAAGATGACATTTTAGAGCTTGACTGTAAACAGAGGGACTTTCACAATAACCTTGAGGTGCGCGTTTAAACCGGAAGCTTCGGCCTCCGAGGGAAAAACCAAAAATATCTCTACTCTCTTCGGCGATGGGAATACTAAAGAAAGCATTCTTTAGATCAATAACTGAAAACCAAGTCGCTGTAGAAGGTATCATCGTCAACAGAGCAGTGATATCTGGGACTACAGGAAACTGCGGTACGACAATCTTGTTTACCTCCCGAAGATCAATTACAAAACGATAAACAGGAGGCTGAGAAGGATCAGTGCGTTTAAGAACCGGAAGAACAGGACTGTTACATGTATTTCCTCTCGTTTCCTCAACCACACCCTTCTGAATCAAATCATAGACAATTTCCAGAAGTGCTTTCTCACCTTCAGTAGAGATTCTGTATTGCGGAATACGTGGCATTTCAGCATTGGGCTTGAGAGTAACAACATAAGGTGGGATCTCAAGACAACCAACGTCATTCGGACCCGTAGCCCAAAGCGTTTCGGGAAGAGAAAGCAATTCAGGTGGGAATTGATCTTTTGATAAGTACATTGGACTAGTCATTTTCTGTCCTAGAGTGAGGTATACACCAGAAGGTGAACAATATATCGTAGCATGCATTCTTTTTAATAGATCTAAACCCAACAGATTTTCACCACAACCATTCGTCAGAAGAAGCGGAGCTTCTAAATCATAAGGGCCTATTGAAACAGGCAAAGGGCAAGAAACTGGATTGCGAACAGGGGCGCCAGAAAATCCTACAGATACATTCGTTAAGCCAGACAAAGGTGCGCCAGGGAGTTTAGAATGAATGATAGAGCTTCTCATGGCACCAGTATCTAAAAGAAATGGCTCTGAAACACCCATTGTAGTGACATTAACATAAGGTCCATTCTGATCCACTGGAATTGACGTAACCCCCTTACTTTGTCCATGGCTGTCCTATTCAAAATGAAGACTTTCATTCCCTCCTTCAATATACTGATCCTCACTGTAATACTGTGTAGACCTAACATTTTGCTGGTCAAAGTAATTTCCGGAATTTGGAGGAACAAAAGAACGCTGCCCTTGGGTTAACACACCTCGACCTCTACCTCTATTTGCTGACTGAAGACCACCACGACCTCGTGAAGCAGATGTTGCTCCATTACGCTGCAACAATGCCGGACAACTGTTCTTAAAATGACCTTCCTCCCTACAATAAGCACATTGATTGGGACCTAGCAAATGTCTTGGAATGAATGGTTCAGGCTTTTGATACAACCTCTGAAACTGCGGAGGCTGTTGAAACTGAGGCTGAACATAACGAGGAGGATAAGCCTGTTGCAAGAGAACTTTAGTTTTTAATTCTTTCGTCTTTTTCTCTTGTTTTTCCCTTTCTTCTTTGTCTCTATTTTCATAATATTGTGCAGTAGCCAATATCTGGGCGGAAGAAGAAACTGCCCATGAACTCTCGGAGTCTTTTAGCTTGTGTGATAGTTCAGGAAGCAAGTTATATACGAACTTATCCACAAATAATCGCTGTCCCCCTTCTGTAGCCATATCTTGACCACTGTGATCAATGAATGTCTCCTCGAATCGGGAAAAGAAATCGGAAACACTTTCATCTTTCTTTTGTTTACATGCTGCTAGCTTATCCCAATTAACTCTCAAAGCAGGCATCATTGTTTTCATTAATGTAATAATCCTACCAGGGAGTTCTGAGATCAAAGCAGCGTCGGGCTTTGCACCACCTACTTGACCTCTATCTGCGGCAATAATAGCATTCCAATCGCCGCCTAATTCTTGAGCGTGATCCTCTCTACGAATTTTAGCCCATATTGTCTGTGGAACTACACTTCCCATCAACATGTCAATATCTGCTAGATTCATAATACATGCATCAACTGTTTGCGACAACTCTTTATAGTAACCAGCAGGATTTTTGCGTGGATCTGGTAGTGACTGTTTAAGTGCTAAAACTTCAGACCTTTTCCAGGGGACATGTATCCATATGCGCTGAAAATGCGCAGGAATAGCTGGATTAGCACCTGCTGCTGCAACTTCTTCCTTCCATATTGGAGAAACCTCTCTCATGGGATAGTTTTTCAGTGCTGTCCTAACTGAAGGATCAGAATCAGGAAAAGTCTGTGAGAACAATAGGGATCTGAAAGAAATAAGTGTTCTGACAGCGTTTTCAACCTTAGGACCCACAATAAGTCCTTTGTCAAAGTCAGCCTGAACATCTAACAGATCCTGTGGGACCGAACCCAAATTCATATCCTCCCATTCTTTAGCGAGAGTATCGCACATAACTTTAAAAACATATCTCTGCGTAGGTGCATTCCATTGCAGAAAGGTGGACATAATATCAGACGTACTATATTGGGGACCCTTCTTGATCCATCTACAAGCAAGTGAGTCCAATTTTTCTCGCTCTTCGGAGTCTGGGAATTGACTACGAGACTGTCTTCGAGAAAAAGCTGGAGACACGTTTAAAGCTTCAAAGAAAGGTGATAAGAGACCAGAGACAGTATCTGCAAATTGCTTACGTATAGATGGAGAATTTGACATAACGATAGGGGACAAGGTATTAGGTGAATTAACTAAAGGAGCATTAGGAATCGCCAAA
Organism: Pleurodeles waltl; assembly: GCF_031143425.1. NCBI lineage: Eukaryota > Metazoa > Chordata > Amphibia > Caudata > Salamandridae > Pleurodeles > Pleurodeles waltl. The sequence continues at coordinate 1,869,394 of NC_090447.1, forward strand.
GGAGCAGAAGGCAAAGGAGTTAAAGGCAAAGCTGGCATAGGCAATACTTGAGGAGGCAAATGTGGAAAAGCTGGAGCAGGCGGAAGCACAACTGGCAGCTGAACAGGCTGTAACATCGGGGGTGCATTAGCACCTTGTACATAGGGCGGAGGCAATTTCAATAAGTGGGACATTAAGGAATCTTCCTCAAAATCTTTTCTCTTATCAAGGGAAGAGATAGGCAACGTCGGATAGCATTTATCTATTGCCATTCGATGCTGTCTGTCTGAAATTTCCATTGTATTATCTATTTCATCATCTTTGAATTGCTGAGCAGCCTGTATAATCGTCATTCCCTGTGTTTTCCTATCTCGTTTCGCTTGTTTAATTTCTCTCTGTTTGGCTTCCTTACGCCAAAGGCGAAAAGAGTCAAACATTGCCGGCCGGGCTTTTCTTTTAAATAACGTTGCTTCTAAATTATCTAGCACATCAGTTTCGAAACTACCATTTTCTGGCCATTTTAAAACACCATCTTTCTTTGTATATCGGGTCCATGTCTTATTAAAGGCAATAGGACCAACACCATGTTTAGAATAGAGCTCATATGTGGGAGTTCCAACCGAAGGAATCGGACAGGAGTCCTCAAGCTGGGAGTCCCTATTACAACCAAAGCAACAAAGTTTTCCAAACTTAGTCAGACCAGACATCTCACGATTTTTACTGGCTGTTCACAAACATCAAGGGGGTAAAACTTTCAGTTTACACAGCACAAATGCACTTACCCCTCGGCTTTGGCCACTGCAATGGCCAAATCTAAGGACCTAAGGACAAAACAAAGACCAAAATTTGTGGGCGCGACCCACCAAATACTTAACTAAGGATGTCTTCTTACACCAACAGAGGCCCGTCTATCGTCTCGCTTTACCATACATCATCAAAGAAAGGGCCAAGGCAGGGCGGCAGTCAGGGCAGCAGTCGTCAGTAGCCGTCAGGAAGGAGTAACCGCGCTGAAAAAGACCTTCGGACCACTTCGACATACAGGGGTCGCTTGACGTGGCTCGCGATTCCTCCAGAATTTTCCTGCGGGGTTCCTCACAACCTTCAGGCAGAACCGGTACCGCTGAAGCCGCCCCACGTTGGGTGCCAGTTGAAGAACCAGAACCTTATGGGCCTGGCGGCGCAGGGTACGCCTGAAATCTCCTTGGATTCACCTGCCTCAACTAACAGAGACACGGGACACTCTGTCAGGCGTAAAAGATCAGATTTTATTAGCTGCAGCTAGTACAGTTGTCCAAGAAGTACACAAGGTATGTTCTCAGGAGACTGCCACTTTACTTTGTGGCGCACAATCTTATATACCGTATGAAAACATTTATTAACTACATACACTCCCAGAACACATAGAAAGGAGCCAGTAAGAATGATGTAAAGATAGAACAGAGTCAATAGAAATGTCGGAAAACAAGACAGAACAAAGTATCAAGTGACTTAAGGTTGCCTCCCCTCCAGCTGTGTTTGTCACCCCTCCCTTGAACTAATTCATTAACCGATCCACAACGAAGTTGCATGTGGTGCGATAAGTTTGTGTGCGTTTGGAAGACAGTTGTGAAATGAGAGAATACTAGCAAAGGACAGCGAAGGCCAGACGATAAGATAAGATCGGCGGAGAATAGTGTGAGCCTACAGATAGTTGAAACAAGGATTAGAAAACCAGACAGGGATTAGTGTACTCGGTCAGACCTTAATACCAGTCTTGTAAAGATAGAGGCAGAAGACTGTTTTGAACACCATGTTGCAGAATAAGCAGAAAAGGCAGAATGGACTTCGTTCGCTGTGCTGCCTGAGTGAAGGCAACATAAAATGGCGGCGGGCCACAAAATGGCGGGTCGATACGATCGTATTAAAAATCGAATTTCCTCACCGGCAATGTAGATACAGGTTAGTGAGCTCGTCTCGTAGCTCAGAGTGCACTGAGTAACGCCAATAAATCAATGTCTAGTCAAATACTTGTTTTTATACTCAATTGGAGTATTTTATTTCTAACTTTAAACATTCAATGAAGTATTATGACATTCATAAGCAATAACACAATCCCCCTGAGGTCTGAAGTCTAGTGTCTATCTGGCAAATCCTTATCGCACCCTTTCCCTTGTAATGTGAATGGGTTACTCACAATTCACTGGTGGCTGCATCCAAGGAATGCTCACTAGTAGACCTTCCTAAAGAGTCTACTCTGATTCTTGGGAAATAGCCAAAAGTGTCTATGGTGCCGCAGCACTTTTAGCAGCGAGTCCCCTGGGCCCGGAAGGTCTGTATGAAGTCTTACCCGCTCCAGCAGCACATAAACATTCAGCAGGTGGCCCCACTGTGGACACTTGCAATGCTCCAGTCCTGCTGGGTCGAGTTGGTCTGCACACGGGATGCATAGCAGCACCCGGATGGTGCAGGCTTTCTCTCCTTAGAGGCACAGGTCGGCCTGAGCAGTGAACAGAGGGGCTCCAGGCTTCTGTTGGCACAGTAAGTTCAGTTTTCCCCACACAGGGAGAGGGGGTTCATCTTCATGCTCCCATTCCAGCGAAGGGGCAAAGTCCTCTCAATATCCTCCAGAGTTCCCAGTGCAGGTCAGAGGGCAGATCTTGTTGCTCAACTGAGACCTGTAGGTCGCAGCTTTAGCTTACCACGCGATGGCCCGAACTCAGCAATACTCAGTACCGACAGCCCCTCCTGGCATTCAGGGTTGCCGTAGTACCGGCTGGCAAGGTGTTGACTTCCCAGGTGCTGCCACTTATACCACAGGGGCCCCTCCTGTCCTATTGGGTTTGCCGCTAAGGTGCACATAAGTGTTGGTGCTTTGTTGGCACACTGACTTCTACTGTGGCCCCCTCTGGCATACTGGGTTACTGCAGCGAGGTGGTACTGGCTTCAGCCTCTCCACACAGCAATCAATTTATCGCTCAGTTCATGGTGGCTCTCTCCTGGCTTAGGGGGATCGCCGATTCAATCCTGCACATTGGCAATGACCCATTCAGTGCACAGCTGTCTCCTCACACTTCGCACCAGTATTCCTTCGGCAGGGCTCCCCACTGGACCTTCCTCCCTCCAACGGTCTACTCTTCCTTACAGGGCACCCTGGTTTTGCCAAGCATGCAGGCACTTGTGCTCCAGGTTTCAGGGCAGGTGGTCTAGGTTTCCCTGGGTGATGTCCCCTAGGCCAGCAGGGAGACCAGAAGGCTTTGGACCCCTGTCCTGGGCACAGGCAGAAGTCTTGCAGAGCTTCCCCTCCTCACAAAGCCCATCTGGCTGCTTTGCAAATGTCAAACTTCAGGTTCTCAACCTCCCCTTCTTATAGTTGATTTCCAGACACCAAGTGTGATTTAGGGTCTGAATCTTTGGAGTTTTATGTTGGAGGTCTGCTTCTTTTGAAATGTACACTTGTCTCTCTCTTCTTCCTCTTGAGTGGCTGTCTGTCTGTCACAGCAGGAGAGACTCCGAAGCTGGTGGTCCCACAGCACATGCCCTGGGAGTGACACCTGAATGTCAGCTGCAGTGACGTACATCAAACGATTAATCCCGGTCTCGCATCTCTACTATTTATGATTCCCTTATCAGCCCCATCTCCTTTGTGAGTTGAGATCTATCTGTGACTCAGAGAGCACCCCTTTGAAGTGTGCAGGAGGAGCCTCTCTCTCTTTCTTCTCCAGCGGGTCCCATGTCTTCAGCAGGCAGGCCTGATCTTCCTAAAATGGAACCCAGAGTCTTCCACGTAATGTATTTTTACAGGTACACTTGCACTCAGTGTATGGACACAGCACACACACTATGCAGTACTGTTTCCTTCATGCATTGTGCCCTCAATGACATACATACATTCAGCACACTAATTTACTCTGTGTGCGCTGCTCAGTACTTTAGCCTTTCTGTAATGTGCCATGGTGTGCTATTTGCAGACACACACACTACAACCACACACATTCACCATGCGATCACTGCACAACACTTAACAGAACAGACATCATAACGTCGAGGTATATCATTGCCAAGCAACGAGAAACAACATCCTGTCCTGGGTCAGAAGAGGCACAATTTCTATGGCCATTTTCCATCACGTGGACATGGCGGTGGAGCATCTCCTTGGATGCCCAAATGATTAGGCATACTCACTTAGTCTATCACTTTTGGACTGTCACAGATGGGAGATCCACTAAGACTAGGTGGACAACCTCTTCCTCAAATGGGGTTGCCCCACACTGGACTTGTTTTGCCACCCAGAACAAGAAACCCTAGTGTGACACCAGAGGTTTTTGGCATCTAGGGTCCAAATGCAATGCCTTTTCAATTAAGTGGTCCAATGTGTTTGTGTACTCCTTTCCACAGATACCCCCTTATCTCCAGGGTCATAAGGAAAGTAAAGATGGGCCATTCTACCTTGACTCAAATTTCCCAACCTAACCTCACCAGCACTGGGTAACGGAGCTCCTAAATCTATCTGTACATCCAGCAATACAATTGAAAATGCCTCCCAAGTTCCTCTCCAGGCACAGCGGAGACATCCTTGTACCAGGACCTCCGGTTGTTGAGCCTGACAACATGGTACCTGATGACCTACAGTACGGTCATCTGGACCTCAAAGCAGAGTGTACAGGCATCCTGGCAGAAGCCCAGAACCTATAACGCCTAATGGAAGTGTTCCTGTGCCTGGTACTAGGCTGAAGGATTCCATCCAGTGGCTATAACACTGTTAGAAATGGGGTTTCTGGTTGGCTAGGGTATGCACCTCAGCCAGGCAGAACCTACCCACTCTAGTCAGGGCTAGGGAGTTACACGTCCAAGATAGCCCCTGCTCACCCCCTAGGTAGCTTGACACGAGCAGTCAGGCTTAACCTGGAGGCAATGTGTAAAGCGTTTGCACAACACACAACACACGTGACGCAAAATGTACACCACAAAGTAAACACAACACTGAGCTATGTAAAAATAATCTGTATTGCACAGAACATTAGACCAACATTACACGTAAGTAATACCTGCTACCTTAGCAGTTGTCAGAAGGTTACACAAGTTACTAATACTCTGCAAGAATATGCAGTTGTCACAATTAGAACACGTAAGTACTCAGGATTCTACAACATAAGCAGTAGTCAGGAATTAGACTAAAAGATATATGCACTTGTAATGAACAATTCCTAAATACCCATAAAAAGAACATTAGAGAATATACCACAAGTCATATACGTACATATCAGCTAGACATGCCCATAAAAGGAACATTAGCACATATATGTATAACCCATCACCAGGTAGGAAATAGTAAGCGTCTACAAGTCTAAATTAGGCTCCAAGAGCCTAGATTTCCTAAAGAATACCTGGGTGTTGGTGGAAGAGGCACTTCCAGCGCCTAAGGAGGAGTATGGGGGCCCCCGGCGCTCCTATGCGTGGAAAACGGGGGCCTGGCCGGTCTCCTGGGAGAGAGGGGCGATTTGCACCCTGCCTACTGCAAATAGGGAACGGGCCCCTCCGGGGTCCTGCGATCCTTGTGTGGCCCCCCTGGCCTCTAGTGGCCCTCTCCAAAGGGGCGGGGGTCCCAAACCTCCAAAAAGATTCAAAGGGGGGGAGGGGAGATCTCATCCCTAGGGCAGTGACCGGGGAGAAGGGAACTCCCGTTTCTCCCCGTGTCCTGCGTGAAAGGGGGGCAGCCGCCCTTGTCCGTGGTGCGGCTGCCCAAAGGAGGTAGAGGGAGCAGGGGCCTCCGTTGGGGCTCCTTGTCTGCTCCCTTCTGCGGCCGCACCCGATCTGGTGCGCGAGCCGCCCTGCTGCCGTCCCTCGTCCTCGAGGGAGTCAGCTCCAAGAGTTGGTGCCGTCGTGTGCCCCGGGGGCACTCCGTAAAGCGCACGTCACCCGGGGGCACAATAGTAGTGGCCCAGCTCCTTTCTTTGGCTTTGGCAAGTGCCCCGGGGGCACTCCGAACAGCGCGGACCTCGCACTAATCGCAGACGCAGCGCCCGGGTCGCGGTGGTGATGTACACGGCAGAAAAGTGCTCCTTCAAGCGTGAGGGCACTTCTATAAGCCTGAGCTGCTGTGGTGATTCGGGCAGAAGGAAAGCGCTTTTCAGAGCGCTGGGGGGCAAAGTTAAAAGCCCGGGCTGCGGCGGTGATCCCTGGTCTGAAGTTCCAAGTGAGCGCTTTTTTCAGCGCTTAGTCCAGACCTACAGAGAGCCTGACAGGGATCAGGGGCACAGCACCCTGCCCTTGGGAGCAACCAGGAGACAAGGGGAGCACAGGCTGGTGGGCCAGCTACAGGCCAGCACAAGGTTTGCAGAGGGTGACAGTCCTTCTAGTGACCAGGCAGGTCACAGATCCGCACAGCAGCAGCAGTCCAAGGTGGTTTCCTGGTGAGTCCATTCATCAGCGTTCTGTGTCCAGTTTCAAGTTCCAAGAGTGTTCCAATTGTGGGGAAAATTCCCCTGTACTTATAGTCAGTTCTTACAGTGTTTCACAATGGCAGGGAGAGGAGGTTCCAGCCAGTTACAACTGGTTCTGGGAGTGCCCCCTCTCTCAGCACAGGCTCCAAACATCAGTGGGGGGTTAACGACCCTATTGTGTGAGTCCAGGGCACAGCCTTTACAAATGCAGGTGTGTTCCCTTCTCTCAGCCCAGGAAGGCTTTACAGTATGTAGATGCACCTCGGTGTCACCTCCACCCTCCCTGTGTTCAGGCTGTCTGAGTAGTATGCACAAAGCCCCAACTGTCAGTCTGCCCAGACGTTGATTGGAGACAAGCTGCAAAACACCAAAGTCATAAGCACAGATAAATGCGCACTTTCTATAAGTGGCATTTCTGTGATAGTAATAAAAACTACACCTACACCAGTAAGCAGCATTTCTTACCACTGTCACAACCATACCAAACATGCCTACGCTACCCCTCATAAATCAGACAATACCCCTTACACATAAGGCAGGGCATTTACAATGCACTCCTATGAGAAGGCAGCACTCTCAGCAGTGAGACACCAAGTTAGGCTGTTTGTCACTACCAGGACAGGCCACGCAACATGGTACATGTCCTGCCTTCTACATACATGGCACCCTGCCCAATGGGCTAGCTAGGGCGAACCTTAGGGGTGACTTACATGTGGTAGAAGGGGAGTTCTGGGCCTGGCAAGTACATTGAGATGCCAGGTCCCTTCGGCAGGAAACTGCGCACACATGCTCTGCGCTAGCAGGCCTTAGATAGGTTTGACAGGCAACTTCAGTGGGGGGGGGGGCGCAAGCAGCGCTGCAGGCCCACTAGTAGCATTTAATTTACAGGCCCTGGGTATAGGGATACCACTTTATAAGGGACTTATAGGTAAATTAAATATGCCAATCAGGTATAATCCAATCATACCAAATTTGTAAGAGTGAGCACATGCACTTTAGCACTGGTTAGCAGTGAAAAAGTGCTCAGAGTCAAAACGTCAGCCAACAAAGGTCAGAAAAATAAGGAGGCAAAAAGCAAAAAGCCTGGGGAATGACCCTGTAAAAGGGCCAGGTCCAACAAACACCCTAACAAATACTTCCATATTTGCTAAGCCTAACCAAAAATAGTCTAAAATACTCATCAGTGCAAGCACATCTAGTAGCAATCTCACAATCTTGGACACCAGAAGGCATCTCAAAGACTCTTTTCTCACAGAGAATCACAGGTCATCATTTTCACACAATGCTCCACATTTAAGCCACTATCTAGAGGTGCAATAACAGCAATGTGGTTGGAGTGAAATGGGGTGCAGTGTATCATGTAATGGCCCAACTACTGAACTGCAGGAACTTATGATATTTACCTGCTAAATGAAGTTTTACATTTAAGGTGGGTAATATTATCATCCTAACAACAGAAGGCACAAAAATAATATCATTCTAAAATGTAAAAAATGGTGAAGCAGGACTTCTTTGTAGATAAAAGATGACTCCTCTGCTCATCTGAAGCAGTGTCTATCTAGTAGTATAGAAATTAGTGAAGTTATTGGCGATAGTTTTCCATATAAACAATTAGCATTGATGCCTTTTGTGAAATTTGGAGGCAAGTTACCAAGAATACAAATTTCATGATATAGTTATAAGAATTATGTGCGGAAAATTATGAATTCTGCATGCAAAAGAGGACAGTGGTTTTATTAGAATTCTTTTTTACATGTCAAGTGTTTTTTTGATTAATTGATTGACCTGCCAGTTACACCTACAGCGTTCTGGTGGTGGCAGACCCGCCTCCAGGTGGAAGAAGGAACGAACTGAGGAGATGATTTAAAGTTTGGCGGGCGGAGGTAAGTCTGCCTGTATGGCGAAGTGCTTTACTCCCAGCATACTGAGGGTCCGCCGCCTGCCAAATTTAGGCCCCTATTTATACTTTTTTAGCGCCACATTTGCACCGCTTTTTGACGCAAAAACGGCGCAAACGTGCAAAATACAGTTGTATTTTGCAAGTTTGCGCTGCTTTTGCGTCAAAAAATTGCGCAAATGTGGCGCTAAAAAAGTATAAATATGGGCCTTCGAGTCGCCCTAAACATTGACAAGAACCATCGTCATTGCAGTTCCTGCCAGTGTATTCAAAGTATGACATACGGTACTGTCACAATGACGGTATCGTCTATCAATCTTTTAATATGTTTTTGTTTTTTTCAAAAACAAAATCCCAGAGCACATCAGGATTTAGTTTTTTGAAGAAATAAAAATGAATGGCCTGCAAACCATGAATGTTTTCACCTACGGTGCAGGGGTCATTAAAACTTTATTACAGTCCCTTATCCCCAAGTTTTTCATGGTGGTAAAGGAGAGTAAAAACTGGCCATTCCAGTGCCCACTCTAGATTTGGCGGGCAGTTGAATGGTCAAACCTTTGGCGGGCAGTTGAATGGTCAAACCTCTGACGGCCCTTACTCCATCAAAGTATGTCAGCAACAGAGCTGGAGTAGCCTCCCAGACTGTCATAGTTAAGATCTACCGTGTGTAAATCACGTGGGTGGACCTTCAGTTTGCAAGGAGGATACTCCTTTACCGTTGAAAAGATGTATCCTCTCCGTCAAACTCTAAATTAACCCTTGTGTCTTTATTCCACACATACCACTCCTTTAGGCCTTGGTGAAAAAGTAGAATGCAGATTGTGGGGGTTATTCTAACTTTGGAGGAGGTGTTAATCCGTCCCAAAAGTGACGGAAAAGTGACGGATTTACCACCAGCCGTATTACGAGTCCATTATATTCTATGGAACTCGTAATACGGCTGGTGGTATATCCGTCACTTTACCGTCACTTTTGGGATGGATTAACACTCCTCCAAAGTTAGAATAACCCCCTGTGTCATATGCCCATCTGGTGATACTGTTTCTTACTTTCACAGGACAGCGCATGTGCCTAGCGGAGCAGATGGCAAGGACCGAGCTTTTCCTCTTCTTCTCCAACCTCCTGCGAGAATTCACCTTTCAGCTGCCTGATGCAGGTGGCAAAATCAACTTAGACTATGTTTATGGCTTGACTTTGAAGCCACACCCATGTCAGATCAGGGCCTTGGTGAGACGGCCTGCAGCACATCAGTGAACACTAGAACATTTAGAAATGACAGTGAAACAGACATTTGCAGAAATAAATAATAACTGGGGATTCCAGCTCGTTATCTCAAGTAACTATAACTCGTGCCCGAAGGTAAATATAACTTGCTCCCCTGCCTTTAACAGTTTTTTCATCAACAATTTCATTGCAAATGTTAAAGTGATATTATCAATGATGTCATAGAAGAAGTTATGAGTGATGTAATGTGTGGGGTAATTAACGGGGCATGGCGACGGTGTGAGTTACAGTTACCTTGGCCACTAGTTATACTAACTTGAGATAGCTAAAACTATAACTGCTAAATTTCTGTGTTTTTTAGACTTTCACATGTTACGTTGTTACTTTAACCTTTGTTCTTTTCAGGTAATGTCTACGTTTTGTTAAATATCAAGTAACATTTTATTACTATATGTAAAGACAATCTTTGGCCATGTGCGGCAGGGGATTTGGCCGCAGGCCTGGCCTGTGTTCAACCCATGCAGTCACCCCCCAAAAGCAGCCAACTCCATGCTGCCTGGGCCTTCGGTCGTGCACGATTGGGATTTGGCCACAAGACCTGGCCTGCAACCAGGACCTGTGGCCAACCCCTGCAGGCAGATAACCCGACGGAGCACCCGGCCTGTGGTTATGTGCAGCGGGGTTGGACAAAGACAGACAACCCCACACCACTAGGGGCCTTCGGCCATGCATGGTGGCGGAGTTGGCTGCAGGGCCTGGCCAGCAGCCAGGCCCTGCAGCCATCCCCTGCAGCTACCACACCAAGGGCAACCTACCTCATGCTGTGCTGGGCCTTTGGCTATGCAGGACTGGGTGTTTGCCACAGAGTCAAGCCCTGCAGCCAACCCCTGCAGCTAAAAACCCTCCAAAGGCAGCCAACCTCATGCTTTGGTGGTGAATGGCTGGAGGTTCACCACAGGGCCTGGCCCACAGCCATGCCCTTTGGCCAATCTCCCAAAGGCAGCCCACCCCCCCACAGCAGCCTGCCAAACCCCACGCCATGCACAGCTTTTGGTGACATAGTGTAGGGGTGGAGTTTGAGCCCTAAGGACCTCATCCCCATATATAATAATGGGATGGGGCATTCAGTACCTCTCCTCAACCCCATCCCTGGGCCCAAATCCAACAAAAAAGGGGAGGGGGGCATGCAGCCCTCCTCCCTAAGCCTTAATATGCCCCAGGGACCCCATTCCCTAGGGCGGAATTCTAAGGGGCTGGGGCTGGGGCTTGCAGCTTCCATCTGTAAGTCTTATCAGTCCCTGGAGACACCATTTCCTGGGGCTGAATTCTTAGGAAAGGGGAGCATGCAGCCCCTCTCCCAGACCCTTTTCAGGCGAAAAAACAATTATAAAGGGCAGGGGACATTCTGTCTACCTCTCTGAACCTTCTGTGGCCCTGAGGGCAAAATTAATTTTAAAAAAGGAGAGGGGCTTGTGGGACCCCCTCCTTGAGCCTTATTAGGCTCCAGGGACCCCATCCTTTGTGGCTGAGTAATTAATAAAATGAGTGAGGTGAGCTGACCCCCTCCTTGAGCCTAATTAGGCCCCAGTAAGAGGCAGAGAAGAAAACATTGATGGACTGGATGCCAAACACATAGAAAATGTGGGAGGCATTAAAAAGAGAGTTCAAGTCAGAAAATCTAAGGGAGTCTAGAAAACGATAACTAATGTAAAGTGTGAGCTGTACATCTGTATTACAGAGAATGACTGGTTCAATCATTTACCTTTCTTCTCTATGTGTTAAATTCTAAGACTGATTTAAACTTTGTATAAACAGACTGAACAGGTTAACACCTATGTAGAAGAAATTGGGTTATTATTTGGGTGGGAGGGTAAGTACCCACCTCAAGTAATAATCACAATACTTTTACGCTAATTCAACGCAAACCTAACTCCATATTTATACTTTGGCGCTAGACCTGTCTAGTGCCAAAGTTATGGAGTTAGCGTAATTTTTTGACCGTGAAAACCTACCTTGCGTCAATGAGATGCAAGCTAGGTGTTCCCGGGCAAAAAATGACTCAAAGGCCCTAACACCTTATTTATCCTCCCATGCAAAAATCACGCACGGGAGGAGGAGGGCCTTAAATAATGGCGCTAAGCCTGCTTAGCGCCATTATTTAACGTCTGGGTATTGTCAGGCGTTAGGAGACCTGTGGTCCCATTTCCATGGTTAGAGACCATGGAAAGAGCCCACAGGTGCCCTTCCCTGCCCCCAGGGACACCTCCACCCACCCGCACTCACAGCTGAAGGACACCTAAGGATAGGGGCGACCCATCCCAGGTAAGTATATTTTTTTTGTTTTTAAAGTGCCATGGGGGGGGCTAACTTAGGCGCCCCTACATGGCACTGTGCCCAGTGGCCATGCCCAGTCAGACAGGAGTCATGTCCATGGGGGTTGTGCGTAAAAAAAATGACGCTAGTAAGGTCATTTTTTGACTCTAACCTGACTAGCGCCATTCTTTCACGCACAACCTCCAGTCTTCCCTACGCCTCCCCTACCCGGTTAGCGTCATTTATTTTGACGTTAACTGGGCCTTAGTGCTGGCTTGGCCATTCCTTAAATATGGTGCCCAGCTCGCATCCAATGTCGCTAGCTATCGGTATACTTTTTGACACAAACCTGCGCTAACTTTAATCTATAACAGCCAACCCTGCTACTGTGAAAATCGCTTAGAAGGCATTTTTACTGTACAGACATGTTTGACATTAAACTTCTACATGTCCTACACAATGTATGGAGGGGCATCCAACATGGCAGCTGTGTAGACGTGTTCGGCCAGAACTCCTCCAACCGCAAATCAGATGGGCAGTAGCAGGAAACTTAGCCCCCTAAGTCAGTACCCTGCTGAGCGGGGGCCCCTGCTTCCCTCCTGCTGGCACCGGTGGTGAACTACATCAGCAGCAGCCTAAACACGGTGGCTGCAACGGCTACCTGAATTTATTGAAGGCATGGCGCTGAAGGCGGGGGAGAGAATGACTGCATACACCAGCAATCGGCAGCGGGGGAAACTGAGTACAAGACAACAGGTACCAGTGCTTGCCTTCCAACCCTCAATAAACTAAATTCAGTGGCTGCCTGCTCTTGAGGACCCTGGGGTTGTGCCATTCACCTTGGTGTAGGGCCTGCTTTGACCCCAGCTGGGAGGCCCCCCTGCTACTGTGTACATGGGGCTTGGCATGGGAGGAAGCTTGGCAGACACAGGGCATTTATGCACTGAGGAACTGCACACCTTCTAGGGAATGGGCCTAATTGCAACAAGGAGGAGCCAGACTACTCGAACCAGTGTGCCATGCTCTTCGGGGTACTCCAAATATCTTTAGAGGCCGGCTGCTACTTGGGCCCTGGGGGACCATTTCTGTGCACTGCTTCTGGGCACATGGGGGTGACACCGGCTACTGACATCTGGCTTTGCTGCCCGCTGCAGCATTGGTGCAGCCCTCTGAGCAGCGCTCCTGTCGGTGGATTCATTGCTGCCTGGTTATGTCTTGCTGAGCTTCCTTTGGGAGGGCCTCAAGACACGCTCCTCATCATAAGGACACCACCTTTGCAATGGGTGCCGGACCTCGCATCCCTTACAGAGGGGGCCGCTCCATTCACCACAGGGGAACTTCCAGTCATGATTTATACTCCGCTACCTAAGCAAGAGCGGATTTGGGGACCGCAAGACACTACGTCCGTCTGGCAGCGCAGTAACTCTCTCTACCAGTATGTCCTCCAATCACAGCAGCAAGAAGGATGCCGTCCTGAAAGACATGTCCCGTAAACCTCATGCAAGGAAACCTGACCAAAGCACGGACACCGTGCTGGTTGTGCCTCTGCTCCCTGTGCCTCCTGGTACTGGGTAACAAGAAGTGGAAGATGCTCCAGTTACTTGGTCTTTCCTTGAACACTTGTATGGTGCTCTGGGGGACAATCTTGCTGCCCTCAAGCGCGCCATTGCGGCAGACGTCAAAGATCTGACAGGGCCCCACCACGTACGTGGTGCTTGAATCACAAGCTGCGCTCCTAAGCTGCAAATGTTCTGAGTTTACTAAAGCCATACACAGCATCTTAGACATCAACAACAACCCTGACACCCCTATTGCCATACTTTGGGACAGTCTGAAGCCCGTAATTCGAGGCCACTTTATCACAATTTCAACTCGTCTCAATAGGAAGCGGTGGGACATGTGCGCCCAGCTGGATAAGACTGTGAGGGACCTTGAGGATGTCCATGTGCGCACAGGCTCCCTTTAAAATGTTTCGCCATCTGGCAACGGCTCATAAACAACTTAAAGCCTTTGTCCCGGATAGGGTGGAGTATGCACTCCTGCACACAAAACAGAAATACTACCCAGGTGGGAATAAAGCAGGTTGCCTGCTGAAACAGTGGCTTTGTGCGCAAATTATATAGCACAGGATTCCCAAAAAAGAAGGACCACGGGTGCTCGAGTCCATCGGGATGAAGAAATTGCACAGGAGTTTGAGCATTTCTACTCCACCCTATACTCATCAGAAGCGCTCGACTTGAGGGCAGCTGAGGAATACTTAGACCAAGCACATGTTACCCAGCTCCCCCTGGTCTAATCTTCCAAAGTGGAAAAGGATATACAACAATCTGAGGTACTCGTGGCCATACAGCACCTGCCGCAGGGAAAAGTGTCCGGGCAAGACCGGTTCATGGCCGATTTCAATAAAACCTTTGCGGCCATCCTTGCCCACCCTCCTAGCTTGCTTATTCAACTCCTTTAGCAATACTGGTGCCCTTACGGACACCATAAAAATTGGCCATCATAACACTCCTCCCTAAACCTGGTAAGTACCTGGCACATTGCGAGTCGTACCAACCTATATCCCTATTAAATATGGATGCAAAGATTTTCACTAGCATACTGGCGTCTTGCCTAGCCCCATAAATGCAAGGTCTCATTGACCCGACCAATCTGGGTTTACAGCTGAGAGGGGGTGCAATGATAACACCAAACGTCTTAGCCATCTTTGAGATAAAGCACAATGTGTGCGTTTGCCCATGCTGCTTCTGCCTGTCGATGGCGAAAAGGCCTTTGACCGCGTCCACTGGCCATATCTACAACCTGTGATTGCAAAATTCGGGTTTGGGACTCGATTTAGATGCTGGTATGGAGCTAGCTGCGCCCACTCTCAAGCGAAAGACAGGGTTGTTGTCCAGTTCCCTTGAGATAGCACGCGGCATCCGTCAAGGATGTCCACTGTCCTTACTTTTATTTGCCCTATTCAAGGAACCCTTTGCCGGAAGAGTGAGGCAATACACAAACAGAACGGGTGTTCCAATGGGAGGAAGGGACCTTAAGTTGGCCTCCTTATATGCTGACGACATAATGATCTTGGTGACACAACCACTCGCCTCTTTGCCACACCTCATGGGGGAGATAGAAGACCTTGGACTGGCATCTGGTTTCAAAATTAATTTTAAAAAACACAGGTCCTCAACCTAACAAGCCTGAAAGCGAACAAGGCAGCACTGTAGAGCCTTCCCCCTTTGATTGGACCACACGGGGTGGGGTACCTGGGGTGCACTCCCTTCAAAATTATGCCACACTTCTCTCTAATACCAGTTCAGACCTGTCAGCCTGGAAGAAGCACACCCTGTCATGGGTGAGGCGCGTTGCTGCAGTTAAGATGACCTTACTTCCCAGGGTCCTATACATCATGCAGACATTACCCCTACAACCGCCCGCACACATACTAGACAAACTGTAACACCTGAGAGATGGTTTCATCTGGGCGGGGAAATGGCAAAGAAACAGACAAACTTGCGACAGGGAGAAGGGGGGCCTGGGTGTACCGCACTTACTGAGATACTGTCAGGTTGGTCAGCTTCTGTACTTGGTGAAATGGGCCAGAGCAAGCACTGGATAGCATTGGTGCTTCATAGACCACGCGGTTTCCAGGTTTAAAATCTGGAAGATCCCATGGTTACCTAAATTACATCACCCACTAGGAGTATATGTCTCCTCAGTGGTTCGAGCAACAATAGGTGTGTGGGATAAAGTGCAGAAGCTACACCATCTCTTCTCCTGTGTTTACCCCTCAACTCCGCTAATAGGCAGTACAGATTTTCCTCAAGCGCTCCCGAGGTCTGCCTTTCTGTGCTGGCAGGAAACCAGTTGCAAGAGGGTGGGAGACCTCTTTGATCCAGGAGATGATCATGGACAACACTCAACTCCAGACTGACTATGCCATTTCTGCTTTTGCTTATTGGCAATACCTTGACATTTGCCATTGGGTACTGCAGCCACATATTCAACCTTACGCCAGCCGAATCCCTGTGCCATTCGAAAAGAGGCTCCCCACACACCAATCTGACAAATGAATTCTGTCGGACATCAATACATTCCTACTGACTCCTATCAAACCCACCAAAACTCCAGCACAGTGGAGATGGGAACAGGAATGCAAATGCGAATTCACCCCCGAGAATGGCAGGACATTGTGCACCGAGCATGCGCTTCAGCCTGCAGCATGTCGGGTAAGGAAATGTTCCTAAAAATATCACACAATTGGTGCTACACACCGGCTGGGGTGGCTCAGTGGAGACTGGATGGGGACCCTAACTGTTGGAGGCAATGTGGACCACCAGATACCTCAACACACTTAGAAGCAGATTTACAAGCCCCTTGAGCCACCTTGAATCCATTCTAGCATAATTTTGTTTTATGCTAAGGCAGCGTTAAGAAGGCCATTCCCCCACACCATATGTGCACTTTGTAACCCTTGTGCCACATAATACCTGCGCCAGGCATGATGTATGCAAGGGGGCATTCCCCCGCAGGGAGGCAGTAAAAAATGGCGCAATTAAATTTACAAGACTTCACTGCCCCATTTTGTTTGTCATTTTTAACGCCTGCGTTAAAGTGATGCTCCTGCATTGGCCTATGGGCCCCCCTGTGCTTTGCTGCCCTAGCACCAACATTTTTGGGTCTAGTGTAGCACAGCGCCACAACAGAGCCAAAACGCTTGACACTGTTGTGGTAACGACCGCCATGGTGTGTGGTATTGTAAATATGGCACAAACATGGTGTCGTTAGGGAGGTGCAGGGGGACGCAAGAAAAGTGTCGCATCAGGACCGATGCGCCACTTTCTTGTAAATATGCCCTTTACTCTGGCACTGTCCTAAAATCCAAAGGTCCTGAATGGCTGTTTTAACAGATGTTGATAAAATGTATGACACTGATCTGCCTCGATTCCCCAGCTACATTCTGTTAGGCCTCCTGGACACATTGACCTACCCCTTGATATCCGCACGAGGGCGGGCTATTACACTAACCTTAGGCGCAGCCAAGCAGGTTCTCCTATCCCGTCGGGGCACTGATGCTGTGCAGACACACTTAGATCGGCTCCACAAACTGTGGGAACTTCGGAAGGTGGAGAAACTTACAGCAGTAGCCAACCACACTTTACCTCTGTTCGATTAAACCTGGGGTTCTTGTGGAGTTAACATGCCCCATCTATCTTTGCCTACTGCATCTCACACACTCGACACACCACAGTGACTGATCCCCCAAAGATTTGCTTTATCATGTGAGTTGTGGGTGCTCGACCACATGTTTCCTGGGCCTGTCGAGTTTCTCCCTTCTCCATCCTGGTCCATCCCTCGCCTCCCCTTCCACCCTCCTACCAACGTTATCCAGTGTTGTTGCTTCCTTTTCGTTCCCCATTGGCCCGTGGATGTAGGTGGGAGGATGTTGTATTGCACCTTGGTTAAAATCAATAAAACAGAATTAAACCTAAACACAATGTATGCTGCCCTATAGGCAATAAGGCCTACTTACAGGTGACTTATAAATATTTAAAAGAAAGGTTTAGGCCTTTCAAATTTAAAAGGAAGGTTTAGGCCTTTCAAAAAAGGTTTTTTTTTATGGCAGATCAAATTTGCAGTTTAAAACTTCACAACCAGGCTACAATGGTAGGTCTGGAGACATGCTGTACTGTGCCACTGCAGTGGGAGGCACAGTGGGTGATGCAGTTCACTGGTAACATTTAATTTACCAGCTATGGATATATTTGGTACCATATGTAGAGGTAAATTAAGTAAACAAGTCAGGTGCATACCAAATTAATCATGTTGAAAGGAGGAGTACAAGCACTTTACCATTGGTTAGCAGGGGTAAAGTGCACAGAGTTCTGTAGCCAGCAAAAGGAGGATTCAGCAAAAAGGCTGAAGATTTTTGAGTGACCCTGCAGAAAGCTCAAATTTCCAACAATATGATTATCCAGAGAGATGTATTTCAGATCAGGTCAACTGGTATCCACAAGTATGATTTGAAAAGGATGCAGTGTAGTGACCAGAGGAATCTGTTGAGCACAGGATTTTAGTTATGGAATAACCTGAGAATGTTAAATCTTCTTAGTAGAACCATTCTAGTCCTCTTGTTTTTAGAAGTGGATCAAATGGATGGGTTCTAGAGCATGCATGTGTTCGTTAGCTCATGCCTTCTGGAATGACCAAAAATGTAAGCCATATAATAAGATCACATAACACTACCAAGTTGCAGTAGAGTCCCATGCTTTAAATGCCTTAAAAAGATTTGTAATATAATCCGCCCTCTGACATTCTGGTAAAAGTGCTGTTACTCACCCTCAGAGCAGAAATGGTTCTTAAGCGGAGGTACTGGACCTATATGTGATCATGCTTAATAATCCAATATACGGATGTAAACCAAAGGTGGGGCAGGCAGTTTAACAAAATCATGTGTACTTGGCGCATGTCTATAAAAGATAAATCAAATAGCTGTCCAGCCTGTATTTCCCCTCAAGATAAAAAGACTACTTTCTCTTTTTGTTCCCATTACCCAAGACTCTAAGGCCCAGATTTACAAGATTGGCGCATCAGCACTGATGCGCCAGATTTCTTGCGCCCCCAACTGCCACCTAACGACACCAGGGTGCACGTTAGGACTATAGCGTCATCATTTATTATGCTATTGTGGTGGTTTGCTGCACTAGAGTCAAAAATGTTGATGCTAGTGCAGCTAAGTGCAAGGAGGCCCATTGATTTCAATGGGTGTGTACCTTTAAGGCCTGCTTTGAGCAGGCGCTAAACATGACGCCAAAAATGGGTCAATCTTGTAGATTTTATTGCACCATTTTTGACTGCCTCCTAACGCCAGAACGCCCCCTTGCATACATTATGCCTGGCTCAAGCATAATGTGGCACAAGGGGTCGCAAAGTGGGGCAATGCATGCATTGTGCCACTTTGTAAATAAGGTGCAGCGATTTTTGCCTCGTTGAGCATTATTAGCATTAAAATAATGATGCTAATGTGCGCAAGGGCCTCGTAAATCTGGCCCCAAGTTTGTAGTGGTTGTAACCATATCTTTTCAAATACTTTGTATATCCCCTAAATGACTAATAATCTAAGTTCAGTCATTGGAGCCCCAAAATAACAAAGGGGAAGAGAATTTAATTTATCAGCTCATCGCTGTGGTCATCTGAAAGAGAAGGGCCTTGCTGTGGAAACGTGTATGATTTCTGAGGTGGTGTTCTGTAAAAAGACCTTATAATTGTGTTATTTTCTATAATATTGCTAAACTTTAATCATTTGTTATGAATATAAAAACTATTATAGATAAGAATAGAGATGAGGAGTAATGAGTATTACTCTGCAGACTTTCTGATTTAACAAATAGCATTTGTATGAAAAGATTTCCTGGGATTTATGATTTTTTAATTGAACTTTCCTGTGGTTTTATTTATCTACATTATGCATTCTTCTAAGCAGTAGATAGTATTTTATATGAATTGGTTTTATTGCTCATGAAATCGGAATAAAACAAAGTCAGTGTTTGACTACCCAATACGGAATGATTTCTGCTAGATTTTGTATTTATGGTTGTCTTTGTTATTATGTAACATCTGTTATCATTTTCCAGTGTGCCTCAATTGATTAATTATGCTGAAATATCTTATTTGCTGTAGTAAATCCTCCAATGCTATAATTTGCTCTGTTATCACATTACTTCCTGAGTGATCTTAATTAAATTTCATAGGTTGTTACATATTTCATTGATATTCTCTACTGCTTAAGGTTTGTTATTTTACTTAATGAAATAAGCAGCATGTTTTCTTTGAAACCTTAATACATTTATTAAAATTAAAAAAGAATCTTCACAACCAGTGTGATTTGGTTTATCTGACATAGTCTGATTTCTTTTTTGTTGATATAAAACTTAAATATTAACACTTGTACACTAGAAACATGAGCAACTGTAATTAATCCTGATATATTTGTTAAATTGCCTAGATACAAATTGTTGCAAAGTGACCTGTTTTGGAGCAGGGACGTACAGTTTTTCATTTTTTTGAGACTCACCTGCTCTAAATATGGGACACTGCTATACAGTGTCCCAGTGTATGTGATCTTACCTCTAAAACATGTATGATGAAATTGGCCTAATCCTTTATTGGCACATTTAACCTTCCTACAAGGCTATCGTACAGACACCCATTGCAGAGAGCCAATTGCCACTTGTGGTCTGCAGCACTCATTGTGGAAACCACTACAGTGGCAGTGCAAACATGGCTTCAGGCCTCCCCTGCATAGCCTGACAGCCACAGCTTGAACCCTGCTGTCCCGTCCTGTCAAATCATCCTTTTGACACATAGGAAAACGTGATTTTAAATATGAAACAATTCACCCGTTAGCACACCTTGCTGCCCGCAGGGAAGGTGCATAATATTAAGGCGTGGAACATGTGTGACTTTAGGAATCGCATGTTCCCCAAGTGACTAGGCCCAAAACGGTATTGTCACCAGCCAGGATGTACCTTGTACATAGGAAAGTCCAAGCTATAGATTATATACTTAAACATAACTTTTGACCTGTACCCCCTCCACCTTAATAAAAATTCAATGTAATGATAAAGTCTTGGTGGGGTGGGCGCAGGAAGTTAATATAGTTCTTAGTCGCCTTCCCTTTCACAAGAAAATGTTAGGTGTTCTCCTAGCCAGGGTTGCATCAAACAGAGTGGAAGGAAGGCTCTTTTTTGAACCTGTCTTGTGTGACCACAGAGGAGGGGACTGTTCATTACCCTGGGCACACCTCTGGATGGGCACAGAGGCTCTGCACAAGGGGAGTAGTGGTGTCCCTGTTGGATTTGAACATGGTATTGTTTACACAAGTAAGTGCCAACTGGAACTTTTCCACATTGTTTAGGGCGAGCCCAGTAGTCACCCTTATCCATTAGCTGGTGCCAGGCATAAATGTGGCGCCTATTCACAACTCTTTCATGACTTGCGAAATATCATAAGAGGACTGGACTTGCTGGTGTTTACGTGAGAGGACCCCTGAAGGACCTGAATTAAAGAGGTGGACCTTAAAGTCATTGGCTTACCTTCTCTATGTAAAGGAATCACCCTTAACTCAGAGTCTACGGCACCATCTCAGCCTTCTCACCTGTGCCATTGCAGCCTCCAAATTCACAGCCTTCTCCGCACTTCACTTGGTCTTGCTTAGAGAATGGAATTGCGTCCTGGTTGAGGGCTGTCTTGCTTTCCCACGTGTGACGGCTAGAACTAAGTCTGCACAATAGTTTCTGGCCATTTCTTCCCACTGGGCGGAATGAGGAAATGCTGCATGCGGGATGATTATTTATTGTGCTGCAACAATTCTGTACAAAATATATACATGAATTATGTTGTAGCATATATTCAATGATGGTAAAAGTGTACATATTCTTATTCTGCCTGTTTATTTTTAGTGTTTTATGTTTTAAATCACTTACCAATCCGAGATGGCTGACACCTCTATGATGTTTGTCACATCCTGTTTGAGTCTGTAAAAGGAGTCCTTTGTGGGTCCACTTGTGTCACAATTGTTTCTGCATCATTGCTCGCTCACTGGACTCCATGGACTTCCTGCCTCCTCCCGTTCAAGTTATTCTGCTCTACACGTTGTTGCTGGCCCAATCAGCTGGAAGGTTTTTCTGGTCTCAGTTTTTTGCCTCTTTTCTGAATTTATTTAATAGAGCTTTGTTAGACTTCTATTTACAATCTTGCCTCTGGTTCTGCCTCTGGAGATAGGCGGCTGTATCTACAAACCAAGAAGACACCCCAAGAGTAGCCTGAAAGAACAGCTCTGGACAATCTGTGGCTACTAGTACACAACAAGCTGCAAGAGGCCTGAGCCTGGAAAGACAACTGAACCTGGACTGGTCTTTGCTGTTGATCCCTGAGACTTTAAGTGCCCTCTGCTGAGGTCCTGGGGAGACAGTTTACATGTCAAAAGTAAGATTTATAGGCAGCCTGACTGTAGGAGGCTGGACTGGCTTGTAGTGAGTACCAAGGGGTACTTGCACCTTGCACCAGGCCCAGTTATCCCTTATTAGTGTATAGGGTGTCTAGCAGCTTAGGCTGATAGATAATGGTAGCTTAGCAGAGCAGCTTAGGCTGAACTAGGAGACGTGTGAAGCTACTACAGTACCACTTAGTGTCATATGCACAATATCATAAGAAAACACAATACACAGTTATACTAAAAATAAAGGTACTTTATTTTTATGACAATATGCCAAAGTATCTTAGAGTGTACCCTCAGTGAGAGGATAGGAAATATACACAAGATATATATACACAATAGCAAAAATATGCAGTATAGTCTTAGAAAACAGTGCAAACAATGTATAGTTACATTAGGATGCAATGGGGAAACATAGGGATAGGGGCAACACAAACCATATACTCCAAAAGTGGAATGCGAACCACGAATGGACCCCAAACCTATGTGACCTTGTAGAGGGTCGCTGGGACTATTAGAAAATAGTGAGAGTTAGAAAAATAACCCTCCCCAAGACCCTGAAAAGTGAGTGCAAAGTGCACTAAAGTTCCCCTAAGGACAAAAGAGTCGTGTTAGAGGAATAATGCAGGAAAGACACAAACCAGCAATGCAACAACTGTGGATTTCCAATCTAGGGTACCTGTGGAACAAGGGGACCAAGTCCAAAAGTCACAAGCAAGTCGGAGATGGGCAGATGCCCAGGAAATGCCAGCTGCGGGTGCAAAGAAGCTTCGACTGGACAGAAGAAGCTGAGGTTTCTGCAGGAAAGAAAAGGGCTAGAGACTTCCCCTTTGGTGGACGGATCTCTCTCGCCTTGGAGAGTCGTGCAGAAGTGTTTTCCCGCCGAAAGAACGCCAACAAGCCTTGCTAGCCGCAAATCGTGCGTTTGGCGTTTTTGGACGCTGCTGGGGCCCAGGAGGGACCAGGAGGTCGCAAATTGGACCTGAAGAGAGAGGGGACGTCGAGCAAGGCAAAGAGCCCTCACTGAAGCAGGTAGCACCCAGAGAAGTGCCAGAAACAGGCACTACGAGGATGCGTGAAACGGTGCTCGCCGAAGTTGCACAAAGGAGTCCCACGTCGCCGGAGACCAACTTAGAAAGTCGTGCAATGCAGGTTAGAGTGCCGTGGACCCAGGCTTGGCTGTGCACGAAGGATTTCCGCCGGAAGTGCACAGGGGCCGGAGTAGCTGCAAAGTCGCGGTTCCCAGCAATGCAGCCCAGCGAGGTGAGGCAAGGACTTACCTCCACCAAACTTGGGCTGAAGAGTCACTGGACTGTGGGGGTCACTTGGACAGAGTCGCTGGATTCGAGGGACCTCGCTCGTCGTGCTGAGAGGAGACCCAAGGGACCGGTAATGCAGCTTTTTGGTGCCTGCGGTGGCAGGGGGAAGATTCCGTCGACCCACGGGAGATTTCTTTGGAGCTTCTGGTGCAGAGAGGAGGCAGGCTACCCCCACAGCATGCACAAGCAGGAAAACAGTCGAGAAGGCGGCAGGATCAGCGTTACAGAGTTGCAGTAGTCGTCTTTGCTACTATGTTGCAGGTTTGCAGGCTTCCAGCGCGGTCAGCGGTCGTTTCCTTATCAGAAGGTGAAGAGAGAGATGCAGAGGAACTCGGATGAGCTCTTGCATTCGTTATCTAAAGTTTCCCCAGAGACATAGACCCTAAATAGCCAGAAAAGAGGGTTTGGCTACCTAGGAGAGAGGATAGGCTACTAACACCTGAAGGAGCCTATCACAAGGAGTCTCTGACGTCACCTGGTGGCACTGGCCACTCAGAGCAGTCCAGTGTGCCAGCAGCACCTCTGTTTCCAAGATGGCAGAGGTCTGGAGCACACTGGAGGAGCTCTGGACACCTCCCAGGGGAGGTGCAGGTCAGGGGAGTGGTCACTCCCCTTTCCTTTGTCCAGTTTCGCGCCAGAGCAGGGGCTAAGGGGTCCCTGAACCGGTGTAGACTGGCTTATGCAGAATTGGGCACCTCTGTGCCCAACAAAGCATTTCCAGAGGCTGGGGGAGGCTACTCCTCCCCTGCCTTCACACCATTTTCCAAAGGGAGAGGGTGTCACACCCTCTCTCAGAGGAAGTTCTTTGTTCTGCCATCCTGGGCCAGGCCTGGCTGGACCCCAGGAGGGCAGCTGCCTGTCTGAGGGGTTGGCAGCAGCAGCAGCTGCAGTGAAACCCCAGGAAGGGCAGTTTGGCAGTACCAGGGTCTGTGCTACAGACCACTGGGATCATGGGATTGTGCCAACTATGCCAGGATGGTATAGAGGGGGCAATTCCATGATCATAGACATGTTACATGGCCATATTCGGAGTTACCATGGTGAAGCTACATATAGGTAGTGACCTATATGTAGTGCACGCGTGTAATGGTGTCCCCGCACTCACAAAGTTCAGGGAATTGGCTCTGAACAATGTGGGGGCACCTTGGCTAGTGCCAGGGTGCCCTCACACTAAGTAACTTTGCACCTAACCTTTACCAGGTAAAGGTTAGACATATAGGTGACTTATAAGTTACTTAAGTGCAGTGTAAAATGGCTGTGAAATAACGTGGACGTTATTTCACTCAGGCTGCAGTGGCAGGCCTGTGTAAGAATTGTCAGAGCTCCCCATGGGTGGCAAAAGAAATGCTGCAGCCCATAGGGATCTCCTGGAACCCCAATACCCTGGGTACCTCAGTACCATATACTAGGGAATTATAAGGGTGTTCCAGTAAGCCAATGTAAATTGGTAAAAATGGTCACTAGCCTGTCAGTGACAATTTGGAAAGAAATGAGAGAGCATAACCACTGAGGTTCTGATTAGCAGAGCCTCAGTGAGACAGTTAGTCACTACACAGGTAACACATTCAGGCACACTTATGAGCACTGGGGCCCTGGGTTACCAGGGTCCCAGTGACACATACAACTAAAACAACATATATACAGTGAAAAATGGGGGTAACATGCCAGGCAAGATGGTACTTTCCTACACAACCCCCCCCCAAACGAAGGACAATAAGACTAGCCATGACCTGATGAGTCTTCATTGTCTAAGTGGAAATATCTGGAGAGTCCATCTACATTGGAGTGGCTACTCCCAGGTCTATGTTCCACTGTATAGTCCATTCCCTCTAGGGATATGGACCACCTCAACAATTTAGGATTTTCACCTTTCATTTGTTTTAGCCAAAGTAGAGGTTTGTGGTCTGTCTGAACAATGAAGTGAGTGCCAAACAGGTATGGCCTCAACTTCTTCAGAGCCCAGACCACAGCAAAGGCCTCCCTCTCAATGGCAGACCAACGCTTTTCTCTAGGGGTCAACCTCCTACTAATAAAAGCAACAGGTTGATCCTGGCCCTCAGAATTAAGTTGTGATAGGACTGCCCCTACTCCTAATTCAGATGCATCAGTTTGGACATAGAATTTTTTAGAGTAACAAGGGCTTTTCAGGACAGGTGCAGAGCACATGGCCTGCTTCAGCTCCTCGAAAGCTTTCTGACAGTTTGCTGTCCATAATACCTTTTTAGGCATTTTCTTGGATGTGAGGTCATTAAGAGGGGCTGCAATGGAGCCATAGTTCTTAATGAACCTCCTGTAATACCCAGTGAGGCCTAGGAAGGCTCTCACCTGAGTCTGAGTGGTAGGGGGAACCCAATCAATAATAGTTTGGATTTTCCCCTGAAGTGGTGCAATCTGTTCCCCACCAACAAGGTGTCCCATATAAACCACCTTACCCTGCCCTATCTGGCACTTTGAAGCCTTGATAGTGAGGCCTGCCTTTTGCAGGGCCTCCAAAACTTTCCATAGGTGGACCAGGTGATCATCCCAGCTGGAGCTAAAGACAGCTATATCGTCCAAATATGCTGCACTGAAAGCTTCCAGCCCTTGCAGGACTGTGTTCACCAACCTCTGAAAAGTGGCAGGTGCATTTTTCAAACCAAAAGGCATTACAGTAAACTGGTAATGTCCTCCAATGGTAGAAAATGCAGTCTTAGGTTTAGCATCTTCTGATAATTTGATCTGCCAATACCCTGCAGTCAAATCAAAAGTGCTTAGATACTTGGCAGATGCCAGTGTATCTATAAGCTCATCTGCCCTGGGTATAGGGTGAGCATCAGTTTTGGTTACCAAGTTGAGACCTCTATAGTCTACACAAAACCGCATTTCTTTCTTTCCATCTTTAGAATTGGGTTTTGGTACCAGTACCACAGGAGAAGCCCATGGACTGTCAGAGTGCTCAACCACTCCTAATTCCAACATTTTCTGAACTTCTTGCTTTATGCAGTCCCTGACATTGTCAGGCTGCCTATAGATCTTACTTTTGACAGGTAAACTGTCTCCAGTATCTATAGTGTGCTCACACCAAGAAGTGGTGCCTGGCACAGTAGAGAAGAGTTCTGAAAATTGTCCTAGGAGATTTATGCAATTGTCTTTCTGCTCAGCAGTAAGACAATCAGCCAAAACTACACCTTCCATAAGAGCATCTTGATCTGTGGAAGAGAAGAGATCAGGTAGAGGATCACTATCTTCTTCCTGTCCCTCATCTGTTGCCATGAGCAGGGTGAGATCAGCCCTGTCATAGTAGGGTTTCAGGCGGTTGACATGGAGCACCCTAAGGGGACTCCTGGCAGTGCCTAAGTCAACCAAGTAGGTGACTTCACCCTTCTTTTCAACAATTGTGTGGGGTCCACTCCATTTATCTTGGAGTGCTCTTGGGGCCACAGGCTCCAAGACCCACACTTTCTGCCCTGGTTGGTACTGAACCAAAACAGCCTTCTGATCATGCCATTGCTTCTGGAGCTCTTGGCTGGCCTGAAGGTTTTTACTGGCCTTTTTCATGTACTCAGCCATCCTTGATCTGAGGCCAAGTACATAATCGACAATATCCTGCTTAGGAGCTTTTAAAGGTTGTTCCCAACCCTCCTTTACAAGTGTGAGTGGACCCCTAACAGGGTGTCCAAAAAGAAGTTCAAAGGGGCTGAAGCCCACTCCTTTCTGGGGTACCTCCCTGTAGGCAAAAAGGAGGCATGGTAGAAGGATATCCCATCTCCTGCGGAGTTTTTCAGGGAGACCCATAATCATGCCTTTGAGAGTTTTATTAAATCTCTCCACCAGTCCATTTGTTTGTGGATGATAGGGTGTTGTGAACTTGTACGTTACACCACACTCCTTCCACATGGCCTTTAAGTATGCAGACATGAAATTGCTTCCTCTGTCTGATACTACTTCCTTTGGGAAGCCCACCCTGGAAAATATTCCCAGGAGGGCCTTTGCCACTGCAGGTGCTGTAGTGGTCCTTAAAGGAATAGCTTCAGGATATCTTGTGGCATGGTCCACTACCACTAAGATAAACCTATTGCCTGAAGCAGTAGGAGGGTCAAGGGGGCCAACTATGTCAACCCCTACCCTTTCAAAGGGAACCCCAACCACAGGCAGTGGGATAAGGGGTGCCTTTGGGGTGCCACCTGTCTTGCCACTGGCTTGACAGGTTTCACAGGACTTACAAAATTATTTTGTGTCCTCAGACATCCTAGGCCAATGAAACAGGGGAACAAGCCTGTCCCAAGTTTTCATTTGTCCTAGATGCCCAGCTAAGGGAATGTCATGTGCCAGTGTTAGGAGGAACTTTCTGTACTCCTGAGGAATCACTAATCTCCTGGCAGCTCCAGGTTTAGGATCCCTATGCTCAGTGTACAAGAGGTTGTCCTCCCAGTAAACTCTGTGAGAGTCACTGACATCCCCATTAGCCTGTTTGACAGCTTGCTGTCTGAGACCCTGTAATGTGGGACAGGTTTGCTGTGCCACACCCAGCTCCTCTCTGGCGGGCCCCCCTTCACCCAAAAGCTCAGCAGTGTCTGCTTCCAGCTCCTCTGGTGTAGGTTCTGCACAGGGAGGGAATTCTTCTTCCTCAGAATTAGAATCCACTGTAGAGGGAGGGATAGTAGGAAGTGGTTTGCTTCTACTAGCCCTAGCTTTAGGGAGCACTTGGTCCATTGTTCCAGGATCCAAGCTTCCCTGTCCTTTTTGCTTTTTGGCCTGAGCCCTTGTCAAAGCAAAAATATGCCCTGGGATGCCCAGCATTGCTGCATGGGCCTCCAACTCCACATCTGACCAAGCTGATGTCTCCAAATCATTCCCTAATAGACAGTCTACAGGTAAATCTGAAGCTACCACAACTTTCTTTGGACCAGTTACCCCCCCCCAGTTGAGATTTACAACAGCCATGGGGTGGCTTTGTGTTATGTTGTGAGCATCGGTTACTTGGTACTGGTGTCCAAGTATGTGTTGTTCAGGGTGCACCAGTTTCTCAATCACCATTGTGACACTGGCACCTGTGTCCCTGTAGGCCTGGACCTCAACACCATTTATTAGGGTTAGTTGCTTGTACTTCTCCAAGTTATGGGGGCAAGCAACCAAAGTGGCTAAATCCCTACACTGACCATGTCAGGGACTGCTTTAAACAAGAAGTTCAGAAAATATTAGACTTAGGAGTGATTGAACCTTCAGAAAGCCCATGGGCTAGCCCAGTGGTGCTTGTCTCAAAACCTCACAATAAGGATGGTAAAAGAGAGATGAGGTTTTGTGTTGACTATAGAGGGCTCAACCAAGTAACCAAGACAGATGCTCACCCTATTCCCAGGGCAGATGAGCTGATAGATACACTGGCTTCTGCCAAGTATCTAAGCACTTTTGATTTAAGTGCAGGGTATTGGCAGATTAAATTATCAGATGTTAAACCCAAGACTGCATTTGCAACCATTAGAGGGCACTATCAATTCACTGTGATGCCCTTTTGTCTGAAGAATGCACCTGCCACTTTTCAAAGGTTGATGAATACAGTCCTGCAAGGGTTGGAGGCTTTTAGTGCAGCATATCTAGATGATATAGCTGTCTTTAGCTCCACCTGGGATGATCACCTGGTCCACCTATGGAAAGTTTTAGAGGCCCTGCAAAAGGCAGGCCTCACTATCAAGTCTTCAAAGTGCCAGATAGGGCAGGGGAAAGTGGTTTATCTGGGCCACCTGGTAGGTGAGAACAGATTGCACCACTGCAGGGGAAGATCCAGACCATTATGAAATGGGCTCCCCCTACAATTCAAACCCAGGTGAGAGCCTTTTTAGGCTTCACAGGGTACTACAGGAGGTGTATTAAGAATTATGGCTCCATTGCTGCTCCTCTTAATGACCTCACTAGTAAAAAGATGCCTAAGAAGGTATTGTGGACAGCTAGCTGTCAAAAAGCTCCGATGATGAGCTCAAACGGGCCATGTGCTCTGCACCTGTCCTGAAAAGCCCTTGTTACTCCAAGAAATTCATAGTCCAGACTAAAGCTTCTGAATTGGAGGTTGGGGCAGTGCTATCACAGCTTAACACTGACGGCCAGGATCAACCTGTTGCTTTTATCAGCAGGATGGTGCTCTCATTACATAAACCAGTCTACACTGGTTCAGGGATCCCCCCAGCCATGCTCTGGCGCGAAACTGGACAAAGGAAAGGGGAGTGACCACTCACCTGACCAGCACCTTCCCAGGGGAGGTGCCCAGAGCTCCTCCAGTGTGTCCTGGACCACTGCCATCTTGAATGCAGAGGTGTGAGGGCACAATGGAGACCTCTGAGTGGCCAGTGCCAGCAGGTGACGTCAGAGACCCCTCCTGATAGGTGCTTACCTCCCTCTGTAGCCAATCCTCCTCTGAGGGCTATTTAGGGCCTCTTCAGATAATGAATGCAAGAGCTCACCAGAGTTCCTCTGCACTTCTCTCTTCGACTTCTGCCAAGGATCGAGCGCTGACTGCTCCAGGACGCCTGCAAAACCGCAACAAAGTAGCAAGTAGACTACCAGCAACATTGTAGCGCCTAATCCTGACGGCTTTCTCAACTGTTTCCTGGTGGTGCATGTTCTGAGGGCTGTCTGCCTTCACCCTGCACTGGAAGCCAAGAAGAACTCTCCTGTGGATCGACAGAATCTTCCCCCTGCTACCGCAGGCACCAAACTTCTGCATCACCGGTCCTCTGGGTCCCCTCTCATCTTGCCGAGCGTGGTCCCTGCAACACAGGAGCTGGATCCAAGTGTCCCCGACAGTCCAGTGGCCCTTCTGTCCAAATTTGGTGGAGGTAAGTCCTTGCCTCTCCACGCCAGACAGTAATCCTGTGTACTGCGTGATCTGCAGCTGCTAGGGCTTCTGTGCACTCTTGCAAGGATTTCTTCATGCACAGCACAGCCCAGGTCCCCAGCACTCCGTCCTGCATTGCTCAACTCGCTGAGTTGACCCTCTGTTGTAGTGTTGAGACAACCTCTGTGCTCAGATTTCCTGAACACCTTTTCAGGTGCTTCTGTGGGTGTTGCCTGCTTCTGCGTGGGCTCTCTCTATTGCTGAGCGCCCCCTCTGTCTCCTCCTCCAAGGGGCGACCTCCTGGTCCTTCCTGGGCCCTAGCAGCACCTAAAACCTTCAACCGCGACTCTTGCAGCTAGCAAGGCTTGTTTGCGGTCTTTCTGTGTGGAAACAACTCTGCATCCTCCAGCACGCCGTGGGACATCTTCTGACCAAAGGAGAAAATCCTAGCACCTTCTGTTGTTGCAGAATCTTTGGCTTCTTTCACCCGGAGGCAGCACTTTTGCACCTTCATCCGGGGTTTAGTGGGCTCCTGACCCTCCCAGACACTTGCGTGACTCTTGGAGTTGGTCCCCTTCCTTTGCAGGTCCTCAGGTCCAAGAATCCGTCTTGCAGTCAGTTGTTGTCTTTGCAGAATCCCCTATCTCGACTTTACTGTCTTTCTGGGGTATTAGGGTAACTTTACTCCTACTTTTCAGGGTCTTGGGGTGGGGTATCTTGGACACCCTTAGTGTTTTCTTACACTCCCAGTGACCCTCTACACACTACACTAGGCCTGGGGTCCATTTGTGGTTCGCATTCCACTTTTGGAGTATATGGTTTGTGTTGCCCGTAGGCCTATTGCATTCTATTGTATTCTACAGTGTTTGCACTACTTTTCGAAGTGTTTTACTTACCTGATTTTGGTCTGTGTGTATATTTTGTGTATTTTACTTACCTCCTAAGGGGGTATATCCTCTGAGATATTTCTGAAACATTGTCACTAAATTAAAGTACCTTTATTTTTAGTAACTCTGAGTATTGTGATTCTTCTTAATAGTGCTATATAAGTGGTATAGTAGGAGCTTTGCATGTCTCCTAGTTCAGCCTAAGCTGCTCTTCTATAGCTACCTCTATCAGCCTAAGCTTCTAGAACACTACTAATCTACTAATAAGGGATAACTGGACCTGGCACAAGGTGGAAGTGCCATCAGATACCCACTATAAGCCAGGTCAGCCTCCTACAGTGATTTACTGTCTGACTACTGTGGTATTGCTAGTGCTTGACCTTCCTGGATAAGCTTTATCTGTTCACCTCGGCTACCCCTAGAGAGTTTTTGCTATCTGGACACCTATTCACTAATGCTAAGGGTTGCGTGGACTCAGTATAGGGTGCCACATCTTAGTTGTACACGTTAAACTGAGCCAGCTTCCTACAATGACCATCGATTCATGGGGTTTGTAGGTGCGAGGAAATGTTGGGCTATGCAGAAGTGGACCATTTCCAGTATTACAATTTTTAATGTATTGCCCTAGACGCAACATCCTGAAGCAGGCTTCCAGAAATCAACTTGCACAGTTGCTGCGACAAGTCAGATTTCATCGGGGCCACATATTTTAAGTTTACTCGCATGTTCTGGAAAGCCATACAGATGCCTTTAAATGTGGATAAAATCTAGTCACATTTGCTCAGAATTCAGAGACAGAGGTCAAAAGTCAGTTTGTTTTACTATATTTACTTTTCTTTCTCTCACAGTGAAGTTAGAGGATTTTGTAAAGCGAACTGTGTGACAATTGTGCCGTGCAATGCGTGTGAATGAAATGAGTCGGTAAGATTTCAGGCTTTTTTGCTAAAACAAAGGAAAGGAAGTTTTTTGCAATTGTTAAACCTGCTGATAAAGTGTACAAAGAAATTGCATATTCCTCCTCTCCGGTCCAGACATTGAATCATAGTTGTTACTTGCAGTAATTATCAAAAGTAAATGTGCTTTGCTAATCTGTCTTTCATTAGTGCTAATCTATCTTTAGTATTTTTTAGTGAAGACTAACTAACCAACTGCATCTTCAAAAACAATTTGTTATTATGCTGGATGTTCCGGAAAGTGGTATTCCGCAACAACTTCCTGGGGTATGTAAGTACTGTTTCCCACTCTTTCCTGGTCAACTCGCGACCCAGGACCCTTTCCTACTCTCTATGGACTATATTTAACAGGTTGTGTGTGGTGTATGGTAGTGCATGAACAAACCAGGTGACAAGTCTACGGGTTCCACCCATTATGTACTGTGTATGTATGAGAGAGTGCTGATGGGGTGGCCAAAGAGCCAAAGATGGCGGACACGGAGTAACTTAACTCCAGAGCCTGAATGCCACAATCCAAATAATTCATGCCATAAACGGGCACCAAGGAGGCTCCTTCCCCTCTTTACCCAACACGGCTGCATAGAGGGGAGCCATGGGCTGCGAACGCGACCCACCTGCCAGCTGATAGGGGACACCGAGACTGCCATAACAACATGAGCCGGCCACCTCACTTCCCCTCTCTGCACTTTTCTTCTGAGTGGAGATGCCTCATCACGATGATCCATGGAGAGTGGTCAGCTGACTCTGGGACTGTACTGATACCGGAGGTGAGGGATTCTGGTGCCATTGTCCGAAGACTGCCTCCCCCTCGTAGGCCAGCGGTGCGGGCCGGCTGCATCTCCCTGCTCAATACCTGACCCCCATGTGGGGTCACACAACCACGACAGGCCCCTGGGAGCGGATGATGGCGTGTATTGGCGGAAGGACCCATGCTGGCCCTGGACTGAGGGGTGAGGAGCCCCAGCGCCCGAAGGTACCTCTGCATCCTCAAGTCCCCTGGCTTTGGGGAATCTAACCACCAGTCCAGCAACGTCCAGCAGACAGCCCTCCTCCTTGTCCAGCATGTAGTTTCCCTAACCAACCCCCTGGGCCCAACCTGCAGCATCTTGGTGACCCTCGGGTCCCCCTACTGAAAAGCATTGGGAACCTGACTCTGTGTTTGCACCCTGCCGTCCCTGTGCTGCTGAGGGTGTGTGTTTGGTGCTGACCTGTGTATAAACCCCACCCCCCAGGTCTGCCCCCTCCAAAGTTGCTGGTAGTTACCTGCTGGCTGATCTATTTCGGAGTGCCCCCCCTTCACCCCTCTGTCTCCATAGAATTCCATTCTAAATCAAATACCAACTTTGACCTTTGCACCCGGCCAGCCCTGTATTGCTGGTGGTGTATGTTTGGGGTCAACCTGAATCTTGACCTATGGACATCCTAACCCTTGGAGACTGGAACTGTAAGTTGAGTACGTACCACAAAACAGCACTAACACTCCGCCCCCCCCCATCCCCGCGTTGCAGTCATATATAGGCGCCACCCCGGCATGCTGATGTCAGTCCTTTTCGTGCCAGCCTTCGTGCAGATCCAGAGAAAGAGCTACCTCTGTCACTTTTTGACTACTGTGATATTTTTGTCTAATCAATTTGACGAGATTGTGAATGCATCGAGGGATGTCCTGCAAGACCGGTTTTAAGCCTGCGACTCCTGTCACCTAATGATGTCGGTGACAGATCAGCACCTCGTGTGTCTCTGGTGCTTGGAGTGCGATCATGACCCAAAGTTGTGCTCCGAGTGTCGGGCCATGAACCAGAAAGCTTTGAGGGAGCGGTCCCTAAACTAATGGTGGCCCAACACTTGACTCTGTGTCGCTCCCGGTCTCGTTTGAGAGGAAGGTATTGAGACCGTCCACAGAGTCACCACCACTTCCCTTCATCCAAGTCATTTGGACATTCGGGTCACAATAAGAAGTAGTAGAAGGATAAACGTTGTTCGACTGCGCCCGTCGATCGAACAATGCGAAACGGGTAGAGCGTCGATGCTCTAGGGCTCCGTCCTTGGAGCCTACACCTGGGTCCCCTCCATGCCTCCCCGACTTCCCGGGAGCCGGAGCCACCCCTGCCCAACTTAAAGATTTTTATGAGGCCATGCGCCTAATTTTTTGGCAGACCGACCCAGCTCTGGTGCCCTCGGGCACAGGTGAGGGCCCCCTCGGGTTCCAAGTCGTCAGCTTCGGCCCCAACTCGGGAGGGCACCTCCGGATCCGCCCGATGTCTGTCGTGCCAACGCGACCTTCCCCTGGTCTGACGTCAGTTAAAGGGGAGGGATGCCTTCACCCCAAGGGAGATTGCTTCTTTTTCTCATGCAGGCTGAAGAGTTGCAGTCTTCTTAGGATGCACAGCCGGGGAAATGTTGGAAAGTTGGCAGGAAATCTGGACTTAATGTTGCAGACAAGTCGAACTCTTGGATCTGCATCTTGTAGGTTCTGGAGGCCAGAACTCGAAGCAGAGGTTACAGAGGAGTCCTGCTGGAATCTTGCAAGCCGAATCTGAGGACCCACCTCAGAGCAAGACCTTATATAGCCCAAAGAGGAGGCTTGGTCACTTAACCAGACAACTATCAGAGGGTGCCTCTGACGTCACATGCCTGCCCTGGCTACTCAGATGCTCCCAGAGTACCCTCCCAACTTTGGAATCAAGATGGTAGAACCCAGGGACCCTCCAGAGGACCTCTGGGCACCACCCCTGGGAGGGTGATAGACAGGGGAGTGGTCACTCCCCTATACATTGTACAGTTTTGTGCCAGAGTAGGAACTGGGGGTCCCTGAACTGGTGTGGACTGGTTTATACACAGAGGGCACCAAATGTGGCTGGAGTTCGTGGGGGCACCTCTGCTAGTGCAGGGGTGCCCTCACACTCAGATACCTGCACCCTGCCCTCTGGCCTGAGAGGGCCTACCATAGAGGTGTCTTACAGTGACCTGGTGCACTGACATGTAGTGATAACTGGGTGCGTGCACCCGGTTCACACAGACTGCAGTGGCAGGCCTCCAGAACCCTTTGCATGGGCTCCCTGTGTGTGGCAGAATAACTGCTGCAGCCCACCAATGCTCTGGGTAGCTAGGTACCATATACTAGGGACTTACATGGGTGCACCAGTAAGCCAATTGTGGAGATACAAATTAACCAGCAACCAAATTTAGAGAAGAGAGCACAGTCACTGGGATCCTGGTTAGCAGGGTCCCAGTGAACACAGACAAACACACTGACAAACAGGCCAAAAGTGGGGGTAACCAAGCTAGGAAGAGGATACTTTCCTACAATATCATTTTCTTCATTTTGGGTGGTCTGGGGGTGGGGGGCGACACACTAGTTTTTGTGTTTCCTGGTTCACCCAGCTCCCCTCTATATACACTACTTACCTAGGTGGGGGTCCCACATGTGCCTTCCATATTTTTTTTAGAATATAGTTTAGGCTCCCCCTAGACTCACTTTTGTCTATTGCTATTTGCACTGTTTTCTAATGCTTTTTATGTTTATCTCTGATTACTCAAATACATATTTAGTGTGTTACTTCCCTCCTATTGGAGAGTTGCCTTTAGTGTTTTTAGTAATTGTCACTAAAATAAAGTACCTTTATATCTGATAGAGACTTATGGTTACAGATTCCTTACCTTACAATTTTCCCCCAGGCGTCAGACTGACTGCGGAGATTTTTCTCCGAGCAGCCTTGCCTGTTGCATGTTAGGCGGTGTCTTGCAAGTCCGCAGGCACTGTGGTTGCCGTGATGACGTCAGGAGTCTGATATAGACGCTTCCTCAGCACGGTGACATTAGTTCTTTTCTTTCCGCGCCATGCGCTGATCCGGAGAAAGCTACCTTGGTCCATTTGTGACCGACCTCAAATCTTTTGTCGTGTTTTTGGTGAAGTCCTACACCATAGTGGAAAAGAAGGGTGAGGTCACCTATCTGGTAGACCTAGGCATTCCCAGAAGCCCCTTCAGGGTGCTTTATGTAAACCACCTAAAGCTCTACTATGACAGGGCTGATATGACCCTGCACATGGCCACTTATGAGGGACAGGAGGAAAAGAGTGACCCTATCTCCGTGACCTCTTCTCTAACTGTGCAGCTGATAGCTCAGTTGATGGCGTAGTCCTTGCTGACTGTCTTTGAGTCACAGAAAGTATATTATAGGAACCACCTCCAAGGACAGTTCTCAGTAATACCTGGTCAGACCACATGATGTGAACACACCCTTAATACAAGGGACAGTTTGCCCTTAAAAAGTAAAATCTATAGGCAACCTGACCATGTTAGAGACTGCATCAAAGCAGAAGAGCAAAAGATGCTGGGCCTAGGAGTCATTGAGCACTTTGACAGCCCCTGGGCAAGCCCAGTGGTGTTAATCCCAAAATCTCACTCTCAAAATGGGAAAAGAGAAATGAGGTTCTGTATTGACTATTGAGGGTTCAACACTGTGACAAAAACACATGCTCATTCAATCCCCAGAGGAGATGAGCTTAAAGATACACTAGCATCTCCCAGCCTTGACTATCATCTCACAAGCAGTTGCTGATGGGAGGCAAAGTTCACTATTCAATGTGGGCTGGACATGACCGCCTTTCTGGGTAGATCGGTTGCGTCAACGGTAGCCTTGAGGCGCCACGCCTGGTTGGGAACATCTGGTTTCTCAGGGGATGTCCAGCAGACCCTTATGGACATGCCCTTTGATGGCACCGTTGTGGTAGATGGTAGAATGTAAGGGATCTTATTCCTGAGGCTGATGTCATACATGACATCACATTAGAGTGTTGGGAGTGGAGGTTCCAGAGGAGCTGATGGAGAGCTGAGGGACAGAAGGTGGTCTTCGTAGGTTGTGGATAAGATACTCCTATTAAAGAACCTACTCGTCGATTTATGGACTCATTCAAAGAGGATGGCGACTTTAGGAGTATCTTAATGCTGTGTCAAGTCTCAAGGAAGCTTCTTTTGGAACTGTCATGACAGAGGAGATTTCAAAGTGAAACTGCTCCATCCTCTACGAAATAATTTTCTACAATCCGGTGAGCTGTTTATATATATATATATATATATATATATATATATATATTTTCTCTTCCTTCCCGTTTCCCTGCTCTTAAAGAATTATTTCAATTGGGGAAACCTGACTATTTTGAATTCAACCATTCAGTGTTGTCCTCGAGCGCTTGCATCGCGCGCGTGTATCAGCTTCATTACTACAAGTGCGCTGGTTATGCTCGAGCGCCTTCGCACGAAAAGGATCTTTCACACGTGCTCCCGTGCGCGTGTATCCACTCTGTTATTGTGCGGAGACTACAGACTGCACTCACAGTGCACATTCTTCTTACCTGCACGTTGTACATGAAGTCTTTCAGCTCTTGTGAGCTGTGAACCGCCGACGGGTGGATGATACCACAGGTGAGGCCATAGCTACATGAGCAATATGCCCCTACAGTATCTAAGTCCATTCTTAGACATTGTAAGTGTAGTGTGGCCATTTTAAGTATACGGTCTGGGAGTTTGTCATTACGAACTCCACAGATCCATGATGGCTTCACTGAATACTGGGAAGTATGGTACCAAACTTCTCATCACAATAAATCCACACTAATGCCAGAGTTGGATTTATTGAAAAATGCACACAGAGGGCATCTTAGAGATGCCCCCTGTATGTTAGCCAAACTTCTAGTGCAGGGATGACCAGTCTGTGCCAGCCTGCCACTTCCAGACACATTTCTGACCACATGGGGTGAGAGCATTGTTCTCTCAGTGGCCAGAAACACAGCCTGTCCTGTGTGAAGGTGCTTCACACCTCCCCCTCCCTCCCACCCCCCTGCAGGAACTCTAACACCTGGTGGAGAGCCTCAAAGGCACCTGACCTAGGGGCACCCTAGCTAGCGGAGTTGCCCGCCACCTGGACAAAGCCCCACTTTTGGCTGTAAGTTCGGCATGAATATTACTGAAAGCAGGGAGGAGTGACCCCTCCATCCAGGACCATCCCCAAGGTGTCCAAAGCGGAAGTGACCCCCCCTCCCTGCAGAATCCTCCATCTTGGTTTGAAGGACAGGGACCAACAGGGTTAGGTTTGTGTCCCCCTCCTCAAAGGGAGTGCACACAAGAAGGGTGTAGCAACCCTCAGGGACAATAGACATTGGCTACTGCCCTCTGACCCCTGCAACGCCCCTAAATCCAGGATTTAAGGGCTTCCCTGAACCCAGCTCACCAGATTCCTGGTGACCTGACAAAGAAAGAATGAGTGCTAGGCTGAACCCCCAGCAGAGAAGCAGGAAGGCGACAAATTACTTGGCCCCAGTCCTACCGGCCTGTCTCCTACTTCAAAGAACCTGCTTGTAGGAAGCTGGCTCTGTATATACTATATCAAAATTAGATATACGCCCTCATTATAAGTATGGCGGTCAGCGAACCTTCTTGGTGGAGTTGGCGGTCACACAGCTGTGACCCCGGTGGTGAAGACTGCCATATTACAAGTACTGGGAAGGCACCTGCAGAACACAGCCAAGTTACTATTTGGCCTGCCACAGCGGAGTCACGCGGCTGGCAGCAGTCATCTCCAGTCCGGCGGTCAGGCAGTATCCCAGGACCACATAATGAGGTTGCACACCGCCAGGATTTCCTGGGCAGATCCACCGCCACCAAAAGCCTTGTGTAAACTAACAATATAAGAGGGACCACCCACAGTCAGGAACACAGGCAGGTCCGTAGGTGCCATGGGAAATGAATTGCAATTCGTGCACCTGTGAGGCATCCAACTACAGATGCAGCTGACCGTTACAATGAGGCCCATGGTCGTACAAGATGGGTCATTGAGAGGTGCTTCGGCCTGCTGAAGGCCAGATTCCGGTGTCTGCATATCTTCAGGGGTGCCTGTAGGTGGCTTGCCTGGCTTATAATTGGGTAACAATGGTACTTACACCTTGTGCCAGCTCCAGTTATCCCTTATTAGTAGATTAGTAGTGTTCTAGCAGCTTAGGTTGATAGAGGTAGCTATAGCAGAGCAGCCAAGGCTGAATTAGGAGACATGCAAAGCTCCTACCCTGGCCCAGGAAGGCAGAACAAAAGATTTCCTCTGAGAGAGGGTGTTACCCCCTCTCCCTTTGGAAATAGGTGTGAAGGGCTGGGGAGGAGTAGACCCTAAATAGCCAGAAAAGGAGGGTTGGCTACCAAGAAAGGAGGATTGGCTACCAAGAAAGGTAAGAGCCTATCAGAGGGGGTCCCTGACGTCACCTGCTGGCACTGACCACTCAGAGCAGTCAAGTGTGCCCCCAACACCTCCGTTTCCAAGATGGCAGAAGTCTGGGACGCAATGGAGGAGCTCTGGGCACCTCCCCTGGGAGGTACTGGTCAGGGGAGTGGTCACTCCCCTTTCCTTTGTCCATTTTCGCGCCAGAGCAGGGCTGGGGGATCCCTGAGCCGGTGTAGACTGGCTTATGCAGAGATGGGCACCATCTGTGCCCATCAAAGCATTTCCAGAGGCTGGGGGAGGCTACTCCTCCCCAGCCCTTCACACCTATTTCCAAAGGGAGAAGGAAAATCCATTGTTCTGCCTTCCTGGGCTGGGGCTGCCCAGACCACAGGAGGGCAGAATTCTGTCTGAGGGGTTGGCTGCAGTGGAAACTCCGGAAAGTCAGTTTGTCAGTAGCCGGGTTCTGTGCTAGAGACCTGGGGGATCATGGAATTGTACCCCCAATACCAGAATGGTATTGGGGTGACAATTCCATGATCTTAGACATGTTACATGGCCATGTTCGGAGTTACCATTGTGACACTATACATAGGTAGTGACCTATGTATAGTGCACGCGTGTAATGGTGTCCCCGCACTCACAAAGTCCGGGGAATTTGCCCTGAACGATGTGGGGGCACCTTTGCTAGTGCCAGGGTGCCCACACACTAAGTAACTTGCCACCTAACCTTCACCAAGTGAGGGTTAGACATATAGGTAACTTATAAGTTTCTTATGTGCAGTGAAAAATGGCTGGGAAATAACGTGGACGTTATTTCACTCAGGCTGCAGCGGAAGGCCTGTGTAAGAATTGCCTGAGCTCCCTATGGGTGGCAAAAGAAATGCTGCAGCCCACAGGGATCTCCTGGAACCCCAATACCCAAGTACCTAAGTACCATATACAAGGGAATTATATGGGTGTACCAGTATGCCAATGAGAATTGGTACATTTAGTCACTAGCCTGCAGTGACAAATTTAGAAAGCAGAGAGAGC
This sequence comes from Pleurodeles waltl, assembly GCF_031143425.1. NCBI lineage: Eukaryota > Metazoa > Chordata > Amphibia > Caudata > Salamandridae > Pleurodeles > Pleurodeles waltl. The sequence continues at coordinate 1,909,419 of NC_090447.1, forward strand.
ATAAACACTGAGGTTCTGGTTAGCAAAGCCTCAGTGATACAGTTAGGCACCACACAGGGAACATATACAGGGCACATACTATGAGCACTGGGGTCCTGCCTTGCAGGATCCGAGTGACACAAGGGCTAAAACAAACATATATACAGTGAAATTGGGGGTAACATGCCAGGCAAAATGGTACTTTCCTACAGAACCCCCCCCCCAAACGAAGGACAATAAGACTAGCCTTGTCCAGATGAGTCTTCATTGTCTAAGTGGAAATATCTAGAGAGTCCATCTACATTGGAGTGGGTACTCCCAGGTCTATGTTCCACTGTATAGTCCATTCCCTGTAGAGATATGGACCACCTCAACAATTTAGGGTTTTCACCTTTCATTTGCTTTAGCCACAGTAGAATTTTGCGGTCTGTCTGAACAATAAAGTGAGTACCAAACAGGTATGGTCTCAACTTTTTCAGTGCCCAGACCCCAGCAAAGGCCTCCCTCTCTATGGCAGACCAACGCTTTTCTCTAGGGGTCAACCTTCTGCTGATAAAAGCAACTGGTTGATCCTGGCCCTCAGAATTCAGTTGTGATAGTACTGCCCCTACCCCTAATTCAGATGCATCAGTTTGAACAATGAATTTCTTTGGAGTAACATGGGCTTTTTAGGACAGGTGCAGAGCACATGGCCTGTTTGAGCCCCTCAAAAGCTTTCTGACAGCCAGCTGTCCATAACACCTTCTTAGGCATTTTCATGCTAGTGAGATCATTAAGAGGGGCTGCTATGGAGCCATAATTCTTGATGAATCTCCTGTAGTACCCTGTGAGGCCTAAAAAGGCTCTCACCTGGGTCTGAGTTGTAGGGGGAACCCAATCCATGATAGTTTGGAGTTTCCCCTGTAGTGGTGCAATCTGTTCTCCACCAACCAGGTGGCCCAGATAAACCACTTTCCCCTGCCCTATGTGGCACTTTGAGGCCTTGATAGTGAGGCCTGACTTTTGCAGGGCCTCCAAAACTTTCCATAGGTGGGCCAGGTGAGCATCCCAGGTTGAGCTAAATACAGCAATATCATCTAGATATGCTGCACTGAAAGCCTCTAACCCTTGCAGGACTGTATTCACCAACCTCTGAAAAGTGGCAGGTGCATTTTTCAAACCAAAGGGCATTACTGTGAATTGGTAGTGCCCTCCAATTGTAGAAAATGCAGTCTTGGGTTTAGCATCTTCTGCCAATCTAATCTGCCAATACCCTGCAGTAAGATCAAAAGTGCTAAGATACTTGGCAGAAGCCAGTGTATGAATGAGCTCATCTGCCCTGGGTATAGGGTGAGCATCAGTTTTGGTTACCTGATTGAGCCCTCTGTAATCTACACAAAACCTAATCTCTCTCTTTCTATCTTTGGTGTGAGGTTTTGGTACAAGCACAACTGGGATAGACCAGGGGCTTTCAGAAGATTCAATCACCCCTAAATCCAACATTTTCTGCACCTCTTGTTTAATGCAGTCCCTGAGATGGTCAGGCTGCCTATACATTTTATTTCTGACAGGCAGGCTGTCTCCATTGTCAATTGTGTGTTCACACCAGGATGTTGTACCTGATACAAGTGAAAAGAGGTCTGAAAATTGGTTTAGGGAATTGATGCAGTTGTCTTTCTGTTCTGCATTCAGACAATCTGCTAAAACTACTCCCTCCACTAAGGCATCTGCTTCAGTGGTGGAGAAGAGATCAGGGAGAGGGTCACTCTCTTCTTCCTGTCCCTCATCTGTTGCCATGAGCAGGGGGAGATCAGCCCTGTCATAGTAGGGTTTTAGGCGGTTGACATGAATCACCCTAAGGGGACTCCTGGCAGTGCCCAGGTCTACCTTCTTCTCAACAATAGGATGGGGTCCACTTCAGTTGTCCTGGAGTGCTCTTGGGGCCACAGTCTCCAATATCCACACCTTCTGTCCTGGTTGGTACTGGATCAGGACAGCCTTCTGGTCATGCCATTGCTTTTGTAGTTCTTGGCTGGCCTGAAGGTTTTTACTGGCCTTTTTCATATACTCAGCCATTCTGGATCTTAGGCCAAGTACATAGCCTACTATGTCCTGTTTGGGAGCTTTTAAAGGTTGTTCCCAATCCTCCTTCACAAGAGTAAGTGGACCTCTTATAGGGTGCCCAAAGTGGAGTTCAAAGGGGCTGAAGCCCACTCCTTTCTGGGGTACCTCCCTGTAAGCAAAAAGGAGGCAAGGTAACAGGACATCCCATCTCCTCCTGAGTTTTTCAGGGAGTCCCATTATCATTCCTTTGAGAGTTTTATTAAACCTCTCTACCAGTCCATTTGTTTGTGGCTGATAAGGTGTGGCGAATTTGTATGTTACACCACATTCCTTCCACATGGCCTTCAAGTATGCAGACATGAAGTTTCTACCTCTGTCTGACACCACCTCTTTAGGAAAACCCACCCTGGAAAAGATTCCCAGGAGGGCCTTTGCCACTGCAGGACGGAGCTGTAGTGGTCCTTAAAGGTATGGCTTCAGGATATCTTGTGGCATGGTCCACTACCACCAAGATAAATCTATTGCTTGAAGCAGTTGGAGGGTCAAGGGGCCAACTATGTCAACCACTATCCTTTCAAAGGGCACTGGAAGTGGAATTAGAGGGGCCTTTGGAGTGCCACCAGTCTTGCCACTGGCTTGGCAGGTCACACAAGACTTGCAAAAATCTTTGGTGTTCTCTGACATATGAGGCCAGTGAAACAAGGGGAAAAGTATTTTCCAAGTTTTCGTCTGGCCCAAATGCCCAGCCAAAGGAATGTTATGTGCTAGGGTGAGAAGAAATTCTCTGTACTGCAGGGGAATTACCAATCTCCTGGTAGCTCCAGGTTTTGGGTCCCTTGACTCTGTGTACAAGAGGTTATCTTCCCAGTACACCCTATGACTGTCACTGACATCACCATTTTGCTGCTTGACAGCTTGCTGTCTGAGACCCTCTAATGTAGGACAGGTTTGCTGTGCCACACTCAGCTCTTCCCTGGCAGGCCCCCCTGCACCCAAAAGCTCAGCAGTGTCTGCTGCCAGCTCCTCTGGTGTAGGTTCTGCACAGAGAGGAAATTCCTCTTCCTCAGAAGGGGAATCATCTGTAGAGGGAGGGATAGTGGGTAGGGATTCACCCTTCTTACCCCTAGCTTTAGGGAGCACTTGGTCCATTGTTCCAGGATCCAAGTTACCCTATCCTTTTTGCTTCTTGGCCTGAGCCCTAGTTAAAGCAAAATATGCCTAGGAATGCCCAGCATTGCTGCATGGGCCTCCAACTCCACTTCTGCCCAAGCTGATGTCTCCAAATCATTTCCTAGTAGACAGTCTACAGGTAATTCAGTGGCTACCACAACTTTCTTTGGACCAGTAACACCCCCCACCCCCCCCCCCCCAGTTGAGATTCACAACAGCCATGGGGTGGCTAAGAGTGTTGTTATGAGCGTCTGTCACTTGGTACTGCTGACCAAATAGGTGTTGATCAGGGTGGACCAGTTTTTCTATCACCCTAGTTACACTGGCTCCTGTGTCCCTGTAGGCCTGAACCTCAACACCACTGATTAGGGGAAGTTGCTTGTACTTATCCATATTAAGGGGACAAGCAACCAAGGTGGCAAAATCAATGCCACCATCAGAGACTAAAACAGTCTCTGTGGTCTCCCTAACAAGACCAACCCCAACTACATTGCCAATAGTGAGCCCAACTACACCCTTGGATTGGCTATTAGTAGTAGATTTCCCACCACCACTGCTATTACTAGGGGTTGTGGTGGTGGGAGGTTTGGTGTTTTTCTTTGGACAAGTGGAATCACTTGCCCAATGGCCTTTGACTTTACACAAATAACACCAAGGCTTTTTAGGTTGATTATTAGAAGAGGATTTGGACCCACCTCCCCCAGAGGATTTTTGTGGCCCTGATGAAGACTCAGAATGCTTACTTTTGTCCCCACCTTTCTCAGAAGACTTACCATCCTTCTTCTTGCCATCCTTGTCACCCCCTGTATGTATTTTCTGTTCACCCTTGTTCTGACCCATTTGTCTGCCTTGTTTCCCAATTCTTGGGGAGAGGTCAGATCAGAGTCCACTAGGTACTGGTGCAACAAGTCAGACACACAATTGTTAAGAATATGCTCTCTCAGAATCAGATTGTACAGGCTTTCATAGTCAGAAACTTTACTGCCATGCAACCACCCCTCCAAGGCCTTCGCTGAACAGTCCACAAAATCTGTCCAGTGTTGAGAAGACTCTTTTCTGGTGTCTCTGAACTTAATCCTGTATTGTTCAGTGGTTAAGCCAAATCCATCCAAGAGTGCATCGTTCAAAACTTTGTAGTTATTGGCATCACTTTCTCTGACAGTAAGGAGCCTATCCCTACCCTTTCCAGTGAAAGATAGCCACAAAATAGCAGCTCACTGCCTTTGAGGGACCAACTGTACCATACAGGCCTTCTCAAGTGCAGCGAACCACTTATTAATGTCATCCCCCTCCTTGTAAGGGGGGACTATCTTGTGCAGATTCCTGGAATCTTGCTCTCTAACAGGATTGCTATCAGAAATACTGCTGCTGCCACCATGGGGAACTAACCCCAACCTCTGTCTTTCCCTCTCTATGTCTAGGGATTCCCTATCTAAGGCCAGCTGCTGCTGTTTAAGCTTCAGTCTGGTCTCTTCAACCCTCAACTTTTTGAGTTCCCTTTCTAACAAGTTATCCTCAGGGTGAGTGGGTTGGTAATGCTTTGACACAGAGGAAATGTAGGAAGTTCAGAGGGGGACCTGTCCCTAACTGTCTGGACCCTAACCTGGCCTCTAGGGATGAAGGATGCCCTACTGTTGTGGGAGCCTCTATCACTACCAGCATAACTAGGTGCCCTGCTAGGGGGTAGTACCTGAGAAGAACCCTCCCCAGCTTTCTCAAGGAACTTCCTTGAGTCAGACTAGGAAGCTTCCCCATTTTCTAACCTCTCCTGAGATGGGCCAGACTGGTTCTGGTCATCTACAATGAGCATGATAAAGAGAAACTCTTTTGTAGGATTCTTTCCTATACTCAAACCTCTATCCAGGCAGAGACCCCTTAAACTTTTATAGTTCAAACTCTCATATGTTGCATTAACAGTTTTGGGAGTGTGCTCTACAACAGACATGATAGTATAGGTTTAAAGATAGTGAGAAAGAAAAAAGTTTTAGAACTTTAGAAAGCACAGAAAAAACATTTTCAAACTTTGGGAAAACTTTTAGAAGTTTTCAAAAACTTTTCAGAACTTTGTTAAAAGTTTTAGAGCAGAAAAGTAAACTTTTTTGGTTAAGTGTACATATACTGAACTATTTGGTATATGATTCTCTTATGAAAAGTACCAAATGACAAAGTGGTAAAGCAGTTGCAAGTACTTATCCCACCGCTGCACCACCAATGTAGGAGGTTGGCCTGGCTTATAGTGGGTACCTTGTGGTACTTACACCCTGTGCCAGGTCCAGTTATCCCTTATTAGTAGAATAGAGGTGTTTCCAGCAGCTTAGGCTGATAGAAGGTAGCTATGGAAAAGCAGCTTAGGCTGAACTAGGAGACATGCAAAGCTCCTACTATTCCACTTATATCCTATAGCACAATATCATAAGAAAACACAATACTCAGAGTTACTAAAAATAAAGGTACTTTATTTTTATAACAATATGCCAAAAGTATCTCAGTGAGTACCCTCAGTTAGAAGGTAAGTAATATACACAAGTTATATGTACACAAACCCAAAACAGGTAAGTAATAGTAAGAAAAGTAATGCAAACAGTGTAGAATTACAATAGGATGCAATAGGTGAACATAGGTCTAGGGGCAACACAAACCATATACTCCAAAAGTGGAATGCCAATCACGAATGGGCCCCAGACCTATGGGAGCTTGTAGAGGGTACCTGGGACTGTAAGAAAACAGTCAGGGTGTCCAGAATACCCCACCCCAAGACCCTGAAAAGTAGGAGTAAAGTACTCCTACTACCCCAATAGGACACAATAGTCATGATAGGGGGATTCTGGAAGAACCACAAACACCAGCAAAGCACTGAAGACGGATTCCTGGACCTGAGGATAGATAGATATAAATAGAGCTAGGAACTTCTCCTTTGGATGGAAGATGTCCCACGGCGTGCTGAAGGTTGCAGAAGTATTTCCACGCAGAAATACCACAAACAAGTCTTGCTAGCTGCAAGGGTCGTGGTAGAGGTTTTTGGGTGCTGCTGGGAACCAGGAAGGACCAGGATGTCGCCCCTTGGAGGAGGAGACAGAGGGGGCGCTCAGCAACGCAGAGAGCCCCCACAGAAGCAGGCAGCACACACAGAAGTACCAGAGCAGGCACTTAGAAGATTTGTGAACCGGAGTCCACTCAGAGTCACAAAGGAGGGTCCCACGACGTCAGAGTCCAACTCAGAGGGTTGAGCACTGCAGGATGGAGTGCTAGGGACCCAGGCTAGGCTGTGCACAAAGGAATCCTTGGAGAAGTGCACAGGAGCCGGAGCAGCTGCAAATCACGCAGTACACAGGTTTGCAGTCTAGCGTAGGGAGGCAAGGACTTACCTCCACCAAACTTGGACTGAAGAATCACTGGACAGTGGTGGTCACTTCGATAGAGCTCCTGTGTTCCAGGGACCACGCTCATTGAGATGAGAGGGGACCAAGAGGACTGGTGATGCAGATGTTTGGTGCCTGCGCTAGCAGGGGGAAGACTCCGTCAACCCACGGGAGATTTCTTCGGGATTTCCAGTGCAGGGTGAAGGCAGACAGCCCCCAGAGCATGCACCACCAGGAAACAGTCTAGAAAGCCGGCAGGATGAGGCGCTACAATGTTGCTTGTAGTCGTCTTGCTACTTTGTTGTGGTTTTGCAGGCTTCCTGGAGCAGTCAGCGGTCGATCCTCGGCAGAAGTCGAAGAGGGAAGTGCAGAGGAACTCTGGTGAGCTCTTGCATTCATTATCTTAAGAATACCCCAGAGCAGAGACCCTAAATAGCCAGAAAAGGAGGTTTGGCTACCAAGAAAGGAGGATTGGCAACCAAGAAAGGTAAGAGCCTATCAGAGGGGGTCTCTGACGTCACCTGCTGGCACTGGCCACTCAGAGCAGTCCAGTGTGCCCCCAACACCTCCGTTTCCAAGATGGCAGAGGTCTGGGACACACTGGAGGAGCCTTGGGCACCTCCCCTGGGAGGTACTGGTCAGAGACCCGGGGAATCATGGAATTGTCCCCCCAATACCAGAATGGTATTGGGGTGACAATTCCATGATCTTAGACATGTTACATGGCCATGATCGGAGTTACCATTGTGACGCTATACATAGGTAGTGACCTATGTATAGAGCACGCGTGTAATGGTGTCCCCGCACTCACAAAGTTACTTATGTGCAGTGAAAAATGGCTGTGAAATAACGTGGATGTTATTTCACTCAGGCTGCAAGGGCAGGCCTGTGTAAGAATTGCCTGAGCTCCCTATGGGTGGCAAAAGAAATGCTGCAGCCCACAGGGATCTCCTGGAACCCCAATACCCTGGGTACCTAAGTACCATATACAAGGGAATTATATGGGTGTACCAGTGTCCCATGAGAATTGGTAAATTTAGTCACTGGGTTCTGGTTAGCAGAGCCTCAGTGATACAGTTAGGCACCACACAGGGAACACATACAGGGCACATACTATGAGCACTGGGGTCCTGCCTGGCAGGATCCCAGTGACACAAGGGCTAAAACAAACATATATACAGTGCAATTGGGGGTAACATGCCAGGCAAGATGGTACGTTCCTACACCCCCACTGTGTCCTTGCAAAACCTGGGACATAGTGAGTGAAAAGAGCAGCCATTTTAATATATGTGCTGAGCACTGGTGAATATAAGTTTCCTAGCTACATAATGGCTACTCTGAAACCTAGGTTGTTTGGTATCAAACCACGCAGAATGATAAATCCAAACTGGTACCGGTACTGGATTTATTATAAAATGTACCCAGGGCTCACCTTAGATGTACCCCCCTGCAAAAACTAACTATCTTGGCATGGTTGCTGACCCGTTCCAGCAGCCTAACACATTCAGACAGCCAATATACAAACCTGGGGGAGAGCCCAGTCTCTGGTGTGTAAAACAATGCTCTTCCTGGATGGAGGAGCTACACCCCCTCCCTCAGGAATGTGCACTGCCCTGGCAGTGAGCTTCAAAAGGATACCACCCTTGAAACTCGATCCCCAGGCCTGCTGCTAGCAGCAGATGGCCACCCGCTTGCAAACCCCCACTTTTGGAGGGAGCAAAGGTGGGGAAAACCACAGAAAGGGTAGGAGGAGTGGCCTCCCTAAGCATGCACCACCCCTAGGGGCTTGCAGGTGAAGTGGACCCTTCATTTCATTTTCCTCCATGTTAAATGACAGGAAAATAGCCAATTAGGTTTAGGGAAGTGACCCTTCCCACAGGAAGTGGTTAGTGTAGTGGGTGTAGCCACCAAGGGTAAGCGTCGAATTGGACACTACCAGGTTCCCCCTAATACACCCACCAAATTCAGTAGTTAGTAGGCTCCCCCGGACCAAGAAAACAGACTGGAAGAGACAAAGAAGACCAGCACCAAAGAAGATCCAAAGCAAGAGAAGTGTGGACCTGCTGCACAAGAAAAGGCGCCAAACCCTGCCTGCTGCACCCAGGACCCAAAAATCGCCACTGAGGAGATGGACACTGGACTGACCCCAAGAACCCCAGGGGGCATCGAGGCTTCAAGAATCACCCCAGATCGCGCTTCTGAGTGGAGGCACCACTCAAAAACCTACCAAGAACCAACAAACTGGTGAGGGTCACTTCACCAAACGGCTGATATCTCTGCAACCAAAAGTCGCAGCCGGACCCGACGACACACCGACGACTGCCTGGATGTGATCTACAAGTGTGCATAGTTTGGTAGCACTGCACCCTCCAGTGGTCGAGTTACGCCAATACCCTGGGTACTGGTCAGCTGACATCGGACAACCAGAAAACAAGCTCCCCCAGAGCTGAAAAAGGATCAGGAGGAAGCCTGAGTTAAGGATTTTCAGGAACACCCTGGACCTCTGACCAGAGTGCCCATGTTGTCCTTCAAGCAGTCCTCAAAGACACTCCCCTCCAACTCCAAAGGACTCCGTCGCGCAAAGCTCCGGGATCTCAAACCCGCCCTGCACCTGGCTGCCCCGGACCCTGCATTGCAGGATCTGCTGTGTGCCCTGGGTTTCCAGCCCCTTGCAACCTCAACAGCCCAAGGGGACCCCAAGGCACCATCTTTAAATCTGCAAACCAGCTCCTTTCCCAAGTGGCTCCTCCAGGTGGTCCTGTGCCAAGAGATGTTCCAATGCTGCTCCTGCTTGAGAACAATGCTCTTCCTGGATGGAGGAGCTACACCCCTTCCCTCAGAAATGTGCACTGCCTGGCAGGTCCCAGTCTTTGGGGCCTACTCACCACAGGTCGGATTTGGACCCTTTTTCCTATGGGTACGAATTCGGGAAAGGATTGAGGGGTCCTCAACCCTTATGAATCTCTCATGCACATGCCCTTTGATGGCTCCCATCTCTTTGGAGACAAAGCGGACTCGGCCTTGGAGAGATTCAAGGATTCCCGTGCTACGGCTCGGTCCCTTGGTGTTTCTGCTGCCCCTCGCCCCCTGCAGTACGCTTTTCGCCCCCTTTGTGGCCACGGAAGGGGCTCCCTGTTGTGCTTCTTTTAATGTCTGTGTGTGTACAACAAATGCTTTGCACTATCCTCTCATAAGTCTAACTGCTCGACCACACCAACACAAAAGAGAGCATTAGTATTATCTACCTCTGTTAAGCCTCAGGGGAACCCCTGGACTCTGTGCACACTATATTCTAAGGTATCCTGAGGTGACCCCTGCCTTAGGAAATCCTCCATCTTTTTTTGGAGGACTCCTCCCAATAGGATTAGGGATGTGCTCCCCTCTCCACTGGGAGGAGGCACAAAGCGGCTATAGCCACCCTCAAGGACAGTAGCCATTGGCTACTGGCCCCCAGACCTAAACACACACCCTAAATTGAGTAATTAGGGGGAAATCAGATTCCTGCAGCCTGAAACTTGAAGGACTGCTGACCTGAACGCCCCGCAGAGACGACAGAGACGACAACTGACTTGGCCCCAGCCCTACCAGCCTGTCTCCAGACTCAAAGAACCTGCACAGCGACGCATCCAGCGGAACCACGGCCTTCGGAGGACTCAGAGGACTGACCTTCACCCAAAGGACCAAGAATCTCCTGTGCACAGCGGCTCTGTCCAAAGAACAAAGAAACCATCTTTAAAGGGACTCCAGCCTCACTCCGGAAACGTGAGTCCCCAACACTCAGCACCTGACGCCCGAGCTCGTGTCCAGAAGAACCAGCACTGCAGAGAGGACCCCAGGTGACTCCAACGACGTGGACACCCTGAGTCGACCTCCCTGCACCCCCACAGCGACACCTGCAGAGAGGATCCAGAGGCTCCCCCTGACTGCAACGCCTGGAAGAAGCACTGCACCCGCAGCCCCCAGGCCTGAGAGAAATCAACTACTGGTGCAGGAGTGACCAGCAGGCAGCCCTCATCCGTGCCCAGTCGGTGGCTGGCCCGAGAAGCCCCCCTGTGTCCTGCCTGCATTGTCAGAGTGACCCCCGGGTCCCTCCATTCATTCCTATCTACAGCCCGACACCTACTTTGCACACTGCACCCGGCCGCCCCTGTGCTGCTGAGGGTGTATTTTGTGTGCCTGTTTGAGACCCCCCCAGTGCCCTATAAAACCCCCATGGTCTGCTCCCCGAGGACGCAGGTACTTAGCTGCTAACAGACTGGAACCAGTGCACTCCTGTTCTCCATAGGCGTCTATGCTATTTGGGCCCTACTTTGACCTCTGCACCTGACCTGCCCTGTGTTACTGGTGCTGGGTGTTTGGGGTTGACTTGAACCCCCAAGGGAGGGTTGCCTATGCCCCAGAGACTGAACTTGTAAGTGCTTTACTTACCTGCTAAACTAACTTGTACCTACCTCCCCCAGGAACTGTTGATTTATGCAGTGTCCACTTTTAAAATAGCTATTTGCCAGTTTTGCCAAAACTGTGTACATTACTGTTTTAATTCAAAGTTCCATACTTACCTGTGTGAAGTACCTTACAATTTATGTACTTACCTAAATTCTGAATCTTGTGGTTCTGAAATAAATTAAGAAAATAATATTTTTCTATATAAAAACCTATTGGCCTGGAGTTAAGTCCGGTAAGCCTACTGCTCTACCACACTACCACAAAAAAGAGGATTAGCATTATCTAATTTTGCCACTATCAACCTCTAAGGGGAACCCTTGGACTCTGTGCACACTTGTAGGAAGGTAGCCTCTTTCTAGCCTTGTTACCCCCACTTTTGGCCTGTTTGTGAGTATATGTCAGGGTGTTTTTACTGTCACACTGGGATCCTGCTAGCCAGGGCCCAGTGCTCATAGTGAAAGCCCAATGTTGTCAGTGTGTTTGTTATGTGTCACTGGGATCCTGCTAGCCAGGACCCCTGTGCTCATAAGGTTGTGGCCTGTATGTGTTCCCTGTCTGGTGCCTAACTGTATCACTGCGGCTCTGCTAACCAGAACCTCAGTGTTTATGCTCTCTCTGCTTTAAAATTGTCACTGCAGGATAGTGACTAATTTTACCCATTCTCATTGGCACACTGGAACACCCTTATAATTCCCTTGTATATGGTACCTAGGTACCCAGGGTATTGGGGTTCCAGGAGAACCCTATGGGCTGCAGCATTTCTTTTGCCACCCATAGGGAGCTCAGACAATTCTTACACAGGACTCGCACTGCAGCCTGAGTGAAATAACGTCCACGGTATTTGACAGCAATTTTCACTGCACATAAGTAACTTATAAGTCACCTATATGTCTAGCCCTCACTTGGTGAAGGTTAGGTGCCAAGTTACTTAGTGTATGGGCACCCCGGCACTAGCCAAGGTGCCCCCACATTGATTAGGGCATATTCCCTAGACTTTGTGAGTGCAGGGACACCATTACACACGTGCACTACATATAGGTCATTACCTATATGTAGCGTCACCATGGTAACTCCGAACATGGCCATGTAATATGTCTAGGATCATGGAATTGTCACCCCAATACCATTCTGGTATTGGGGGACAATCCCATGCATCCCCGGGTCTCTAGCACAGAACCCGGGTACTGCCAAACTGCCTTTCCGGGGTCTCCACTGCAGCTGCTGCCAACCCCTCAGACAGGTTTCTGCCCCCCTGGGGTTTGGGCAGCCCAGTCCCAGGAAGGCAGAACAAAGGATTTCCTCTGAGAGAGGGTGTTACACCCTCTCCCTTTGGAAATAGGTGTGAGGGGCTGGGGAGGAGTAGCCTCCCCCAGCCTCTGGAAATGCTTTGATGGGCAACAGATGGTGCCCATCTCTGCGTAAGCCATTCTACACCGATTCAGGTATCCCCCAGCTCTGCTCTGGCGCGACACTGGACAAAGGAAAGGGGAGTGACCACTCCCCTGACCTGCACCTCCCAGGGGAGGTGCCCAGAGCTCCTCCAATGAGGCCCAGATCTCTGCCATCTTGGATTCAGAGGTGTTGGGGCACAATGGACTGCTCTGAGTGGCCAGTGCCAGCAGGTGACGTCAGAGACTCCCTCTGATAAGTGCTTACTTTCTTCAGTAGCCTATCCTCCTTTTGGGACATTTTGGGGTCTCTCCTCTAGGCTATTCCTCAGATAACGAATGCAAGAGCTCACCAGAGTTTCTCTGCACGTCCCTCTTCGACTTCTGCCAAGGATCGACCGCTGACTGCTCCAGGACGCCTGCAAAACCGCAACAAAGTAGCAAGACGACTACCTGCAAAATTGTAGTGCCTCATCCTGCCGGCTTTCTCGACTGTTTACTGGTGGTGCATGCTCTGAGGGCTGTCTGCCTTCACCCTGCACTGGAAGCCAAGAAGCAATCTCCTGTGGGTCGACGGAATCTTCCCACTGCCAATGCAGGCACCAAACTTCTGCATCACCGGTCCTCTGGGTCCCCTCTCATCCTGATGAACGTGGTCCCCGGAACACAGGAGCTGGGTCCAAGTGTCTCCCACAGTCCAGTGGCCCTTCTGTCCAAATTTGGTGGAGGTAAGTCCTTGCCTCCCCACGCCAGACAGTAATCCTGTGTACTGCGTGATCTGCAGCTACTCTGGCTTGTGCACTTTTCTAAGGATTCCTTTGTGCACAGCCTAGCCCAGGTCCCCAGCACTCCGTCCCTCATTGCCCAACTCGCTGAGTTGGACTCCGACGTCGTGGGACCCTCCTTTGTGGCTCTGAGTCGACCTCTGTCCTTAGATCTTCTAAGTGCCTGTTCTGGTACTTCTGCGGGAGCTGCCTGCTTCTGCGGGAGCTCTCTGAGTTGCTGAGCGCCCCCTCTGTCTCCTCCTCCAAGGGGCGACATCCTGGTCCTTCCTGGTTTCCAGCAGCACCCAAAATCCTCAACCGCGACTCTTACAGCTAGCAAGGCTTGTTTGCGGTCTTTCTGCATGGAAACAACTCTGCATCTTCCAGCAACCCGTGGGACATCTTCTGACCAAAGGAGAAGTTCCTGGCACCTTCTGTTGTTGCAGAATCTTTGGCTTCTTCCACCCGGAGGCAGCCCTTTTGCACCTTCATCCGGGGTTTAGTGGGCTCTTGCCCCCCGTGGAGACTTGCGTGACTCTTGACTTGGTCCCCTTCCTTTACAGGTTCAAAGGTCCAGGAATCCGTCTTCAGTGTTTTGCTGGCAGTTGTTGTTCTTGCAGAATCCCCTATCTCGACTATACTGTCTTTCTGGAGTAGTAGGGTAACTTTACTCTTACTTTTCAGGGTCTTGGGGTGGGGTATTTTGGACACCCTTACTTTTTTCTCACAGTCCCAGCGACCCTCTACAACCTACACTAGGCCTGGGGCCCATTCGTGGTCCGCATTCCACTCTTGGAGTATATGGTTTGTGTTGCCCCTAGGCCTATTTCTACCTATTGCATCCTATTGGGATTCTACATTGTTTGCACTACTTTTCTTACTGTTACTTACCTGACTTTGGTTTGTGTACATATAATTTGTGTATATTACTTACCTCCTAAGTGAGGGTATCCTCTGAGAATCTTTTGGCATATTGTCACTAAAATAAAGTACCTTTATTTTTAGTAACTCTGAGTATTGTGTTTTCTTGTGATATTGTGCTATATGATATAAGTGGTATAGTAGGAGCTTTGCATGTCTCCTAGGTCAGCCTAAGCTGCTTTGCCATAGCTACCTCTATCAGCCTAAGCTGCTAGAAACACCTCTATTCTACTAATAAGGGGTAAATGGACATGGCACAAGGTGTAAGTACCACAAGGTACCCACTATAAGCCAGGCCAGCCTCCTACAGGGATGACATCAGGAAGAGGTAGAACGACCTACAGGGGAAGGTGCGTTCCGTGGTCTCCAGACACCAGATTGAAGTACAGAGGACTGGCGGTGGACCCCCACCTCCTCCCCCACAACTAACAACATGGGAGGAGCAAGTCTTGGCAATACTGCATCCTGAGGGCCTTGCAGGAGTAGCAGGAGGAATGGACTCTGGTAAGTCAACTCTTAACTATATCCCCCACCCTACCTGCATGCCATCACATACCCCCACCCTGACCCTCACCCCCATCACTCGAACACCTCACATATGTCCCACTATCATAGCCCACCCATCCCAACACCAAGCCCTGAATGCAACACCAAAGCATGGACACCCATCACCAAAGCATGTCCACTACAGATACCCACACAGACCACCAACCAACTATCACACAAGGACCAAGCCAAGAATGCAAGCACTGGAGTACAGGGCCACTCACCCATTGCACACGATGGCACACACAGAAACAATAATCGTGCCTTTACACCCCTGCAGGACCCCTACCCAACGTCACCGGAGAGGAGGTTCCAGACATAGCCAGTCCCCCCACAGAAGAAGCCCACAGTGATGACAGCAGATCTGCACAACTGGATCAAGATGACCAGCCCGGCCTAACTGGGACCTCGGGACAGTCGGTTCCCCTGACACTGGCATAAGCCACCACAGAGCCTCCCCTCTCAGGAAACACCACCACAGCACCCACCCAGTGGGCCCATCCCTCTGTCCCCAGGACACGTCAAGCAGCAGTGTGTCCACCACTACAGGGAACCCAGGGAAACCCACCACCCCAGGAAAATCAGGGACCTGGGGGCAGTGGCAGTGGGCACACGGTTCAGGGGACAGAGGAACAGGAAAACAGGGGAACTGAGAGGACTGCTGTGCGACAGGGGGAGGACAGGCCCAGGGAACCCACTCTCCACCACGAGGCCCTCGCTAACATCATGGGAGCGTACCATCATTCCCAGGAGACGATGGCAACGGTACTGGCCAACTTTCAGGAGACCCAGCGGCTGCAGGAGGAACACTATCTGGGGATCAGGGAGGAACTCAAGTCCATTAACACCACCCTGGTCACCATTGCAGGGGTACTGCAGGACCCTGTCAACACCAGGAGGGACACTGCGGCACAACAAGGGGCCCTTGACACTAGCCTGGATGATGAACAGCCCTCCACCTCCGCCGGTGCTAGTGGACAGGAGGCACCGCCACAGGACCACGACACCAGCACCCCACCCCCTGCAGATGGAGATCCACCCCGCAAACGGTCCCTGAGATCCAGGAACAAGACAGAGAACATTGCCAAGACCCCTGCCAGGAAATGAGACCCCCCTGAATGTCACCCTTCTGTCCCACTTTGTCATCCTGTCTATCCTACAACTGCCCATGCTCCACTTCCTATGCCCCATTGGACAATGCACCTGTGAAACACATAGACTGGACTCTGCCATGGACATTCCTCCACTATCAACCCTGCCCATTTTACAACCCCCTCCACTTATTTGCACAGAAATAAACACACATCAATCACAAAACAATCTGGAGTCAGTCTGTGCTTTCACAAACGTTTAATTGCAATAACTATGGAATATAGAAATGTCAATTTACTTGTTCACATACCAATGAAACACAGCTGTAGGGCTGGAGGAAATATAATAGAGGCCGCAAAGTGGGACCCTCATTCGTTAAATGGAAAGGCAAAGTGACAAGTCAGGGTCCATACACTGAGTGAAAATGACAGACTTATTCTAGCTCCAACAATAGTATGAGATGTGTGAGGCAGACTGTGGCTTTGCACTCCGCAGGAGAAAGCAGTGGGCAAACCACCCACTGGAGAGACTTGAGAGACTGTGGCTTTGCACTCCCCAGGATAACGCAGTGGGCAAACCACCCACTGAAAAGACTTGAGAGATTGTGGCTTTGCACTCCCCAGGATAATGCAGTGGGCAAACCACCCACTGGAGAGACTTGAGAGATTGTGGCTTTGCACTCCCCAGGATAAAGCAGTGGGAAAACCACCCACTGGAGAGACTTGAGAGACTGTGGCTTTGCACTCCCCAGGATACATCAATGGGAATGGAGCCACCTCGTGGAGCAGTGGCGTTGTGCATTCATCAGGCTGAGGTGCACCCCTCCCCCTGAGGTGCCTGTATATTTTCGGTCTGATGCCCCAGCAGTGTTCTCTCCATTTCCAGTAAGGTATCTAGTGTGGGCCTCGCCCATGCATTTTGGGCCCAGTGGTCCACGGACAATGAATGGTGCACTATCCGGACTTGTATAGTTCGTGTACATAATTGTATATACTGTATTTTGAGTTTTGACTACTGGATTTTTATTGATTACAATCGTTCAATTCAATTCCTTTTGTCCTTGCGTTATTCAAGAGGTGGTAGGGGGTGTATATGTAATGTTGCAGCATGTATTTGTGTGTATGGTGTTGTGGGTGAGGATGGGGCTGGGGGTGGGGGTGTTGAGTGTGTGTGTCACTCTCTTTTCCCTCCCCCCCTCCCCTGTGTTGTAGGTGCAGTTCTCACCGTGGTCATCGCCACCGTCGTTGGAGCTCCTGATAGAGGAGAAGGAAGACCATTGACGGCAGGATCTGCAGTTCTGGCTCCATGGTGTTCTGGTTCCTCGTGGGGTGTGGAGAGGTGAGTGATTTCCCCTTCTGTGTAATGTTTCCGCCATGTTTTTATTCACGTTGGTTCCGCCCCGGAAAAGGTGGCGGATTGCCGTGTTGTGATAGGATGGGTGGTACATTGTCTTCCGCCTGTCTGTTGGCCGCGCTGTTTGTTTCTACCGCTGTGGAGGTCGGAGTGTTAAAGTGGCTGTCTATGTTGGCGGTTTCCGCCATGGTCATAATTCAATTTTTTTTCCGCCGGCCTGTTGGCGGTATAACCGCCGCCTTAACACCGACCGCCAGGGTTGTAATGAGGGCCTAAATTTCTTGCTCTACACTTGAACGTCATATTCATTGTGAATGGAAGAGTTACGAGGCGTCATTTCTCTTCTAGGAACTGCCTGTCCTAAACAGGAACGAGCATGAAAGAACTGACGGCTTTCATCACAAGAACAAAATGTGGGCATAAACATCGACAATAGACTGTTATGAACTGTCAGTTTGATTGGTTATGTGGAATACTTCTTAATTTTAAATATATTTGCTGCTCCCTCAGAATTACTCTTTGTAGGAGGCTGGCCTGGCTTATATTGGGTACCTTGTGGTACTTACACCCTGTGCCAGGTCCAGTTTCCCTTATTAGTAGAATAGAGATGTTTCTAGCAGCTTAGGCTGATAGAAGGTAGCTATGGCAAAGCAGCTTACACTGAACTAGGAGACATGCAAAGCTCCTACTATACCACTTATATCATATAGCACAATATCATAAGAAGACACGATACTCAGAGTTGCTAAAAATAAAGGTACTTTATTTTAGTGACAATATGCCAAAAGTATCTCAGAGCATACCCTCACTTAAGAGGTAAGTAATATACACAAGTTGTAGGAAGTTGGCTCTGTATATACTATTTCAAAGTAAGAAATAGTGTGCACAGAGTCCAAGGGTTCCCCTTAGAGGTAAGATAGTGACAAAAAGAGATAAATCGAATGCTCTATTTTGTGGTAGTGTGGTCGAGCAGTAGGTCGAGCAGTAGGCTTATCAGAGGGTAGTGTTAAGCATTTGTTGTACACACACAGGAAATAAATGAGGAACACACACTCAAAGACTTATTCCAAGCCATTAGGTTTTTATATAGAAAAATATATTTTCTTAGTTTATTTTAAGAACCACAGGTTCAAGATTTACAAGTAATACTTCAAATGAAAGGTATTTCACTCAGGTATTCTAGGAACTCTGAATAATCACAATAGCATGTACAGTTTTGACAAAAATGACAGTAAGCTATTTTAAAAGTGGTCACAGTGCAAAAATCAACAGTTCCTGGGGGAGGTAAGTAATTGTTAAGTTCACAGGTAAGTAAAACACTTACAGGGTTCAAAGTTGGTTCCAAGGTAGCCCACCGTTGGGGGTTCAAGGCAACCCCAAAGTTACCACACCAGCAGCTCAGGGGCGGTCAGGTGCAGAGGTCAAAGTGGTGCCCAAAACACATAGGCTTCAATGGAAACAGGGGTGCCCCGGTTCCAGTCTGCCAGCAGGTAAGTACCCGCGTCCTCAGAGGGCAGACCAGGGGGGTTTTGTAGGGCACCGGGGGGGACACAAGCAGGCACAGAAAGTACACCCTCAGTTGCACAGGGGCGGCCGGGTGCAGAGTGCAAACAGGCGTCGGGTTTCAGATGGTAATCAATGGGGAGACCAGCAGGTCTCTTCAACAATGCAGGCAGGCACAGGGGGGGCTCCTCGGGGAAGCCACCACCTGGGCTAGGCAGAGGGTCACTTGGGGGTCGCTCCTGCACTGGAGTTCGGTTCCTTCAGGTCCTGGGGGCTGCGGGTGCAGTGCTGGTTCCAGGCGTCTGGTTCCTTGTTACAGGCAGTCGCGGTCAGGGGGAGCCTCTGGATTTCCTCTGCAGGCATCGCTGTGGGGGTTCGGGAGGGTCAACTGTGGCTACTCACGGGCTCGCAGTCGCCGGGGAGTCCTCTCTGTAGTGTTAGTTTTCCGCAGGTCAAGCAGGGGGCAGAGTGGAAAGTCTCATGCTTCCGGAGGGAAACGTGGGATCTTTAAAGTTGCTTCTTTGTTGAAGAAAGTTGCAGTTTCTTGAACAGGGCAGCTGTTCTCTGGAGCTTTTTGGTCCTTTAGATGCATGGCAGTCCTCTGAGGCTTCAGAGGTCGCTGGTCCCTGTTGGATGCGTCGCTGGTGCAGTTTTCGTCAAAGTAGGGAGACAGGCCGGTGGGGCTGGGGCAAAATCAGTTGTCGTCTCCGTCTTCACTGCAGGGCTTCAAGTCAGCAGTCCTTCTTCTTCTTTAGGTTGCAGGAATCTATTTTCCTTGGTTCTGGGAGCCCCTAAATACTGCATTTAGGGGTGTGTTTAGGTCTGGGAGGGCAGTAGCCAATGGCTACTGTCCTTGAGGGTGGCTACACCCTCTTTGTGCCTCCTCCCTGTGGGGAGGGTGGCACATCCCTAATCCTACTGGGGGGAATCCTCCTTCTACAAGATGGAGGATTTCTAAAAGTAAGAGTCACCTCAGCTCAGGACACCTTAGGAGCTGTCCTGACTGGGGGGTGACTCCTCGTTGTTTTCCTCATTATTTCTTCCAGCCTTGCCGCCAAAAGTGGGGGCAGTGGCCGGAGGGGTGGGCATCTCCACTAGCTGGGATGCCCTGTGGCGCTGTAACAAAGGGGGTGAGCCTTTGAGGCTCACCGCCAGGTGTTACAGTTCCTGCAGGGGGAGGTGAGAAGCACCTCCACCCAGTACAGGCTTTGTTCCTGGCCACAGAGTGAAAAAGGCACTCTCCCCATGTGGCCAGCAACATGTCTGGTGTGTGGCAGGCTAACAAAGCCTGTTTTCAGGGGGCATCTCTAAGATGCCCCCTGGGCGTATTTTACAATAAAGTGCACACTGGCATTAGTGTGCATTTATTGTGCAGAGAAGTTTGATACCAAACTTCCCATTTTTCAGTGTAGCCATTATGGTGTTGTGGAGTTCATGTTTGACAGACTCCCAGACCATATACTCTTATGGCTACCCTGCACTTACAATGTCTAAGGTTTTGCTGAGGCACTGTAGGGGCATAGGGCTCATGCACATATGCCCTCACCTTTGGTATAGTGCACCCTGCCTTAGGGCTGTAAGGCCTGCTAGAGGGGTGACTTACCTATACCACTGGCATGTGAGGTTGGCATGGCACTCTGAGGGGAGTGCCATGTCAACTTAGTCATTTTCTCCCCACCAGCACACACAAGCTGGCAAGCAGTGTGTATGTGCTGAGTTAGGGGTCGCTAGGGTGGCATAAAACACGCTGCAGCCCTTAGAGACCTTCCCTGGCATCAGGGCCCAGGGTACCAGTTACAAGGGACTTACCTGAGTGGCAGGGTTGTGCCAATTGTGGAGACAAAGGTACAGTTTAGGGAAAGAACACTGGTGCTGGGGCCTAGTTAGCAGGGTCCCTGCACACGTTCAAATCATAACTTAGCATCAGCAAAGTCAAAAAGTCAGGTGGTAACCATGCCAAGGAGGAATTTCCTTACACAAGTTATATGTACACAAACCCAAAATAGGTAAGTAACAGTAAGAAAAGTAGTGCAAACAATGTAGAATCACAATAGGATGCAATAGGTAACCATAGGTCTAGGGGCAACACAAACCATATACTCCAAAAGTGGAATGCAAATCACGAATGGACCCCAGACCTATGGGAGATTGTAGAGGGTCACTGGGACTGTAAGAAAACAGTAAGGGAGTCCAAAATACCCCACCCCAAGACCCTGAAAAGTAGAAGTAAAGTTACCCTACTACCCCAGAAAGACACAATAGTCGTGATAGGGGATTCTGCAAGAACCACAAGCACCAGCAAAACACTGAAGACGGATTTCTGGACCTGAGGACCTGTAAAGGAAGGGGACCAACTCCAAGAGTCGCGATAGTGTACGGGGGGGGCAGGAGCCCAGGAAACCCCGGATGAAGGTGCAAAAGGGCTGCCTCCGGGTGGAAGAAGCCAAAGATTCTGCAACAACGAAAAGGGCTAGGAACTTCTCCTTTGGATGGAAGATGTCCCACGGCGTGCTGGATGTTGCAGAAGTGTTTCAAGGCAAAAATACCACAAACAAGCCTTGCTAGCTGCAAGAGTCGCGGTGGAGGTTTTTGGGTGCTGCTGGGGACCAGGATGTTGCCCTGTAACGGGCCGGACGAGGCCGGCCCGCACAAGTCCACTACTGGTGCTGACTCTGCCACTGAGGACCCGGAAGTCCTCAGTCTGCTCGCCAATCCAGGCAAAGGATTGGGGTCATGGCAGGAAGACGGACGTTTAAAGAACCCGATCTCGGGTTTCCAAGGGTGCACAGCGATCAAGAAAGAAGACGGAGCGGAGAGGAGAGAAAGACCAGGAGGACGGAAGAACCCAGGAGCTCGAGGAGCCAAGTGTCCAAATCGGGGACGTGAGAAGAGTGAAGAGCCAGATGACGGTTGGCCCGATCAGGGGGAAGAAGAAGAGCCAGTCTCCGGGAGGCGGAATCCATTAATCTGCCACGCTTCTGGAGAAGCGTGGCATAACCAGGTGCGTGTTAGTGGCTGGGACTGAGGTAGGGAGGACGGGAGGAGAAATTAAAGAGGGATAGGAGAAAAGGGGCTGCACTTTATCAATAAATGACACGGGGCAGGGAGGGGCTGCACTTTAAATGACACGGGGCAAGGAGGGGGCTGCACTTTAAAACTAAATGAGACGGGTAGGGAGGAGGCTGCATATTAAAACAAAACAAGGCAGGGAGGAAAGGACGAGCAGAAAGAGTAAGAAAAGGATAGTAAAGAAAACAGAGCAGGTATTGCTCGTGAAAACCAAGAAAGAAAGGAAAAGTAAAGGCAACCTCCTGTTAGAAAAGGGAAAGCACAGGAGAAGCGCAGACACAAGAGAAGAAAAGAGAAGGAAAGATACAGCAGCAGGAGAGGGAAAGCCAGACAAAGAGAAAAACCCCAAAGGAAAATACCAGCACTTACCGAAACCTTTCTTCTTCTTTTCACATGTGCTTCCCGAGAGACCTGAAAAACAAAGAGAAAAGAGAGGGGAATGTGAACCACTACCCGGACAAGACGCATAAAGACTGTATGAACTACCCAAGAAGCCAGCGTTTTCATCCTTATCACTATATATAACCAATAAAAGAACCACTACCAGAGTATCAGACGCAGCCTTGTGTATTTATTTGCGCCATTCCTGCAACAAGTGGTGTCAGAAGTGGGATTTGAAACACAACGGAATGGAGGAGAAAACCACCATGGCTGACGTAATTGCACAGTTGGCGGAAGGTCAGCGTCACCTTCAACTGATGTGGGAACAGCAAATGAAGGAGGCCAGAGAGGAAAGGGAAGCTCTACAGACCGCTCTCAAAAGCCAAGCCACGTTAATGGCGAACAATCAACTCGTGCGCGAAACCACCCTGGGAAAGCTCACAGACACTATTGCACATACGAAAGTACATCCAAACATTCCTAGCAGTGTCTTACAAAGGTACCAGGAATATAAAGACCCGGATTCCTTTTTCACCAACTTCGAAAGAGTCACTAGTACTGCGAGCTGGCCAGAAGAGAAGTGGGGACAATATATTGCACCATTACTTACAGGGCATTTACAGGCCACCTATCAAGGCATCAACCCCAGTGGAACGCTCCCTTATAAGGAGATTAAGAAGACCATCCTGGAACGGGTAGGGCTAGACAGCGAAAGTTACCGCTCCCGATTCCGCCAAACCAAGTGGCAACAGCAGGAGAACCCACAAACCCTCTACTATAGGGTTCAACATGCAGCGGGGAGATGGCTACAACCTACCGAGAAAACTCAGGAAGAATTATTCGACACGGTAGTGTTGGAACAGTATTTGGATGCTTTACCCAGTACCACTCGTAACTGGGTTAGACAACACCCAGGTTTAACTAATGAAACCGCTATAGACCTTGCTTGTGCGTACCATAGGGGACTTGATTTCAGGGCCACCTCCAGCAGACATCCAGTCCAGGCCCCAGTGCGTCCAACTATCGGGCGAGGACCTTCCCAACGACCGATGTTAGGGCATGGCCAGGAACGTACCATGCCTAACCAGCCAACCAATACTAACTACCCAAACACCGGTCCTCAGTGCTTCCACTGCTATGAATGGGGGCATATTGCTCGGTATTGTCCCCATAAAAAGGATACTGAAGAACCCATGGAGATTGGGGTAGCAAAGGGAAGAGTCTTTTGGCCGGGGGGGGGGACAAACCCACTTATACCCTCTCTCTCATCCTCAATGGAGTTGAAAGAACCGCGTTGATTGATTCTGGGTGTAGCCAGAGTGTGATAAGACAGGACTTAGTCTTACATGGGCAAGAGATACCCCAGACGCAGGTCTTAATAGCATGTGTGCATGGGGATCAAAGATACTACCCAGTAGCTATAATCCACCTGAAGTGGAGGGAAGTGACTGAGACCCTAAAAGTGGAAATACTTCCCCACCTTGAGGAAGAT
Organism: Pleurodeles waltl; assembly: GCF_031143425.1. Lineage (NCBI taxonomy): Eukaryota > Metazoa > Chordata > Amphibia > Caudata > Salamandridae > Pleurodeles > Pleurodeles waltl. The sequence continues at coordinate 1,932,925 of NC_090447.1, forward strand.
ACCATAACTGGAACAGATTACAGAGACTTCTCCACCCTTTTCACCCAAGCAGGGCAGGAACACACCCTCAAGACTTGGTGGGAAGAAGTACCCTTCGAGGCAGAGGAAGGAGTAAGTCGGATCCCAAAGATAACTCTCAGTAAATGGCAAAAAAGGGTCCAGAGACAAAACTATGCCCAAAAGAACTCTAATGAGTCAAAACCTACGTCAGGAATGGCCAGTCGGGTATGTACCATTCTGGGGGAGTTTCGACAGAATCAAAGAGACGATCCCTCCCGGAAAAATGCATGGCAACAAGCACTAAATCCAGATGAGCAGGCGGTAGATCCGTATTTTATAATACAAAACCACCTGCCTGTTATATAGAGTACGAAACTCAGGGAGAGAGCAGCAGAAACAGTTGGTAGTTCCCAGAAGTCACATGGGGATAAAGAGGAGGGACACCTTGGTAGGGAAAAAACAGAGGAGGCAGTACTCTGGCGGTTTTATTGGCCCAGACTATTCGGGGACATACGTAAACACTGTTCTGACTGTCCTAAATGCCAATTGTTTAACCCATCCTCGCACCCACCAGCTCCGCTTCATCCCTTACCGGTCATAGAAACCCCTTTTTGGATAGTAGGTATGGACCTCATTAGACCCCTTACCCCTTCTTGTTGGGGACGTCAATACGTCCTGGTATTGGTGAACTATGCCACCGATACCCAGAAGCCACTCCCCTTCCTAGCATGCACACCAAAGTCATTGCCCAAGCACTGATTGATTTCTTTTCATGGGTGGGATTTCCCAAAGAAATACTAACTGACCAGGGAACCCCTTTTATGTCAGATTAATGGCAGAAGTGAGCAAAACTCTGGGAATAAAGCAGATAAGAACATCGGTATACCACCCTCAAACGGACGGTTTAGTGGAGAGGTATAACAGGTCAATCAAACCTTCCTCAGGAAGAGCATCTCTGAAGGGGGTAAGGAGTGGGAAAAGAAATGGCCTCTCGTTCTATATGCTATTTGCACACACGTTCAGACCTCACTAAGACATAGCCCCTTCGAATTATTGTTCGGGCGACAACCCCGGACTCTCCTCGAGATGTTGGCCGAACAATGGGAGGAAACAGAGGAGGAGACAAAAGAGTTGTTGACCTATACCCAGGAGTTAAGGGACAATCTTCACACCGTGTGGGAAGAAGCCCACAAAACACTAAGAGAATCTCAAAATAAACAGAAGCAGTGGTATGATGCTAAAAGTGTGTTCCGCAGTCTACAAGTAGGAGACAAGGCCCTAATCCTAATGCCCAGTTGTGAAAACAAGCTATTGGCACAATGGCAAGGTCCATATGAAGTTATTGCGCAAATTAATCCCACCACGTATAAATTAGCTATTCCCTTTGGGCAAGGTAGAGAACAGATATATCATATAAACCTTCTAAAAAAGTGGCAAGAACCCACGGGCGATCAACCCATTCGTTATACCACAAATGCGGCCACAGATGAAATACCTCATCTTTCATTTCCCTCTAATATCCCTACGGAATGTCCTTTTCCCCAGACAAACATTGACCTCCCAGAACCCTATCAGAGACAACTCACATACATGATACAGCAGTATCAGGACGTGTTTTCCAAACAACCTGGTCGAACACAGTTAGTAGACCATCCAATAAGGACAAAAATAGACAAACTCTCCAGACAGCGGCCTTATCGTATCCCAGAGGCAAAAAAAGCAATTATCGAAAGCGAGGTCCATTCTATGCTTGAGGCTGGTATTATTGAACCCTCCAACAGCCCTTGGTGTTCCCCAGTGGTATTGGTACCAAAACCCAACGGGAGTACTCGTTTCTGTGTGGACTATAGACGAGTTAATGACTTAACACACTTCGATGCCTACCCAATGCCCTGCATTGATGAGCTCCTCGAGAGACTAGGTCAAGTCCGGTTTATGTCCACCCTAGACCTTCCAAAAAGGTATTGGCAAATCCCCTTGAAAAGAGAAGATAGAGAAAAAAAAAACATTTGCAGCCCCATCTGGTCTGTAACAGTTCACAGTCCTCCCTTTCGGGCTTAACGGGGCTCCCGCCACTTTCCAAAGACGTATGGATAGGATTTTAAGGCCCCATCAGCAATATGCAGCTGCATATCTGGACGATATAGTCATAAATAGTGATCCATGGGAGGATCACGTACAACAATTGGGGAAGGTATTGCAAGCACTAAGAGAAGCCCGTCTCACAGCCAACCCCGAAAAATGTCGGTTGGGATACACCAAAATCAAATACCTAGGATATATCTTGGGAGAAGTCAGGTCCGTCCACAAGTTGAAAAAATAGACGCTATCACAAAAATACCCGTGCAAAGAAGGATATTAGAGCATTCCTTGGCTTAGTAGGATACTATAGGCGGTTTATCCCTCAGTTTTCCACAGTAGCAGAACCCCTTACAAACCTGCTTAAGCATTCCTGTCCCAAAACACTGCCCCCTCTATCTGAGACTGAACGACGTAGTTTTGAACGACTACGAAATGCCTTGACTGAAGATCCAGTGTTAGGCTGTCCCAATTTCCAGAAACCGTTCCTGTTACAAACAGACGCCTCGGATGTGGGGCTTGGGACAGTGCTATCCCAGCCCCACGATGACGGGCACGTTTATCCGATATTGTATATTAGTCGGAAGCTTCTCCATAGGGAAATCCACTACCCCACAATCGAGAAAGAATGCTTAGCAATTAAATGGGCTGTGGAAGCGCTCCTGTACTATCTCACTGGTTGAACATTTACCCTGATCACGGATCACGCGCCACTCACATGGCTTGCTCGCCACAAAGATACTAATTCCCGGGTCCTGCGGTGGTTTCTTTCATTCCAACCTTTCTCCTTCCAGATAAGCCACTCACCTGGCATCCACATGACGAACGGTGACTTCTTGTCCCGCTATCCTGTCCCTGAGCGTCATCTACAGCCGCTCTCTAGGGGGAGTGTCTGTGACGGGCCGGACGAGGCCGGCCCGCACGAGTCCGCTACTGGTGCTGACTCTGCCACTGAGGACCCGGAAGTCCTCAGTCTGCTCGCCAATCCAGGCGAAGCATGGAGGTCATGGCGGGAAGACGGACGTTTAAGGAACCCGATCATCGGGTTTCCAAGGGCGCGCATCGATCAAGAAAGAAGACGGAGCGGAGAGGAGAGAAAGGCCAGGAGGACAGAAGAACCCAGGACCTCGAGGAGCCGACTGTCCAAATCGGGGATGTGAGGAGAGTGAAGAGCCAGGCGACGGTTGGCCCGATCATGCAGAAGAAGAAGAACCAGTCTTCGGGAGGTGGAATCCATTAACCTGCCACGCTTCTGGAGAAGAGTGGCATAACCAGGTGCGTGCTAGTGGCTGGGACAGGGGTAGGGAGGACGGGAGGAGGAATTAAAGAGGGATTGGAGAAAAGGGGCTGCACTTTATCAATAAATGACACGGGCAGGGAGAGGCTGCACTTTAAATAAATGACACGGGGCAAGGAGGGGGCTGCACTTTAAAACTAAATGAGAAGGGTAGGGAGGAGGCTGCATATTAAAACAAAACGAGGCGGGGAGGAAAGGACGAGCAGAAAGAGTAAGAAAAGGATAGTAAAGAAAACAGAGCAGGCATTGCTTGTGAGAACCAAGAAAGAAAGGAAAAGAAAAGTAAAGGCAACCTCCTGTTAGAAAAGGGAAAGCACAGGAGAAGCGCAGACAGAACTGGCCTGTGACTCTGTGACTCTGCCTGTTTGTGGATTGTCAGTCTGGGTCAGTTTGACAGTTGGGCTGTTTTGCACCTCTCTAGACATTGAGACAAAAGGGGGGGGGTGTAGCCTGCATATCCTGATGAGCCATCTGAGCTAGAGGGGAGGGAGGAGTGGTCGTTCACACCTAAAAGGACTGGGCCTGCCCTCACACAATGCAGTCTCCGACCCCCTGGTGTGCGTCTGGGGCCTGGCCTGGACAATGAAGGATCTTGCAAACACTTGAGACTTTGCTTTGAAGTTTGCCAACTTCAAATGCAGAACAGGGCATAAGAAGAAGACCCAAAACACCAGACTTTTAGAATCTTCCTGGAATCAAGAGGAACCTCTGCAAAGGAGAAGAGCTGGAGGAGTACTGTCCCTGTGCTGGACTGGCCTGCAGTTGCTGCTTCTGCCTGAAAAGAGTGCAAAGGGTGAACTTTGCTGTGTCTCCTGCTTGAGAAAGTTCTCTAAGGGCTTGGAGTAGAGCTTGCCTCCTGTTGGAAGTCTCAGGGACACCAAAGACTTCAGTTTTCTCAACCTGCAGCACTGGGAACTCTGTTCTGTGCTGTACAGGAAGAAAAACCACTGCGCCGCCGCCAACGAAGCCACTGGCCACACCGCGACCTGCCGACGCTGCACTGAGTCGCATTGCCCCGCTTTGCACCGCAACCCTGGTCTCACCGACGCCGTCCAGACGTCTTCACCGAGCTGCTGCTCGCACGTGACCTGTGGGCCCCACACTCCGGCATCACCTACTCACAGTGCACCCTGGGCCTCCCCGGTGACACTCCTGCTGACACCAGTGCCACTGCCTGCACTGTGACCTGTGGACACCACTCGTGAGAAGCACGAAGCACCATCCCGCACCGTAGCCCCGGTCCACCGACGCCAGTACCATCGACTCTAACGTCGTCAACAGGCATCCCTGCCTGCACTGTGGACACCGCTCGTGAGGGTCACAAAGCACTGTCCTGTCCCGCACCACTCGCTTGGGCCTACCGACGACAGCGCTTCTGCAACGAAGACAATGCTGCCTGCACTGTGACCTGTGGACACCGCATGTTGCACTGCCCTACTTCACACCACAGCCCTGGTCTCACCGACGCCGCTAGACGCAGTCACTGAGCCGCGGCCTGCACTGTGACCTGTGGGCACAGCACGTTGCATCGTCCTGCTTCGCACCGCAGCCCCAAAGCCATCAACACGGCGCCCCTGACTTCATCAGCCCAGAGTTCCATTCGCAACGCGTGTGACTTCAAGGGCCTGACGACTCCTGCACCGACTCTGGAACCGACACCGTGACATCAGCGACGCTGCTCTATGGAGCTCACCGCGAGGATCACGACGCCCTACAAATCCAAGGTACTGTTTGCAGGTCTTCCCAACACCGTAGCTGGCCCGCGAAGCCGCGGCTGTCCTGAACTGTTGGTTTTGTTGCTCATGATGCCGTGATAGCCCCAGGTGGAGCTACTGACTTCAAGGAACTGTATTTTTGAGTAAATTTTGCAGAATTCATATTTTTATTACTGTGTAGGCGGGTGTCGTCCACATCCCCTACCGACGCGCAGACATGGCGCCAACCGCGCACCTCTTCCGTCCCCATCCAGCGTCCTCTAGGAGACGCGTGGGGGCGGAGCACCCGATCGGCACCGGATTTCCGGGTTGCCGCATTGGGAATACGGGAGGACGCCACAAAAGGAAGAGACGCCGAACAGGAGGAGAGAGAGGCGAGCGAAGAAGACGAGACGGAGGAACCAACCGGACCAGAACGAAGCGCGACCAAAACGAGTGCTGAGGAGCGGAAGCCCAGCCCTTGCGCTGGAGCTGAAAAGAAACCGCAACAAAGAGAGACATCCTGCCACGACCCAGGAGTGTCGTGGCTATACAAGGTACGGGCCATATTCAGGGGCACCCACATTAAAGGGGTAAGGGGGAGGTGGAAGGAAGAAAAGGAGACTGGGGAGGGCAGAAAGGAAACAGGGCAGGCTGTTTTGGGTGCCGGGGATTTGGGAACCACGGACCACATTCCCACCCTATCACTAGCCTGAATCAGTCACAGTAACAGCCCGTTTTCCCCCTCTTCTTTTGACCTAACCTCAGTCAAAACACCACCTCCTGTAGTTCCTTCCCTCACCCCCCCCGTACTACAAAAATAATAGAGATAAAAAAACTACCGTCCTACTTACCTGGACATATCCTCTTGTTCTTCCGAGAGCCCACGGGAACCCAGAAGAAGCCACCTGAAGATCGGCACCTAACAGGAGAAAAGAAAGAACATTAAAGACCCGTACAAGGCATCCCACACCTATAACAGAAAATCCCCAAAGAAAGACCGAGAAGAAGTACAGCCATTATTACTACAATATCTTTACTATAATAAATAAACCGTGTCTACGCCCTCACAGGGCCCTAAAATCCGAGTCAGAGTCCTCTGTACCACTGAGCCCAACCCCACAGTGGTGTCAGAAGTGGGATCAGATTTTATATATTCACCCCCCCTCCTGGGCCGTACAGAGGTGTTGTAAGCATGGAGGAGAAACCTACCCACGAGGACATGATAAAACAACTGGCGAAGGGTCAACGCCACCTCCAACTAGTGTGGGAGGCGCAACAAAGGGAGGCCAAAGAAGAGAGAGAGGCCCTTCAAGCCGCCTTAAAAAGTCAGGCCACTATAATGGCCAATAATCAACTGGTTCATGAGACCGCTCTTAAAAAACTGACAGATACAATTGCTGCCAGTAAAGTGCACCCGAATGTGCCGAGCTCGGTATTACAAAAATATCAGGAGGGTGAGGATCCCGACTCCTTTTTTACGAACTTTGAAAGGGTAGCCTCATCAGCTCAATGGCCTGAAAACCGATGGGGCCAATAAATCGCTCCCCTCTTAACAGGCACACTCCAATCCTCTTATCAGGCTGCAAATCCCGGTGGCACCACCCCATATTCCGATATTAAGAAGAGTTTCCTAGAGCGAGTGTGGCATGATACTGAATATTATAGGACGAAGTTTCGCAAAGTTAAATGGGGACTGTAGGAAAGTACCATCTTACCTGGCATGTTACCCCCATTTTTCACTGTATATATGTTGTTTTAGTTGTATGTGTCACTGGGACCCTGGTAACCCAGGGCCCCAGTGCTCATAAGTGTGCCTGAATGTGTTACCTGTGTAGTGACTAACTGTCTCACTGAGGCTCTGCTAATCAGAACCTCAGTGGTTATGCTCTCTCATTTCTTTCCAAATTGTCACTAACAGGCTAGTGACCAATTTTACCAATTTACATTGGCTTACTGGAACACCCTTATAATTCCCTAGTATATGGTACTGAGGTACCCAGGGTATTGGGGTTCCAGGAGATCCCTGTGGGCTGCAGCATTTCTTTTGCCACCCATAGGGAGCTCAGGCAATTCTTACACAGGCCTGCCCTTGCAGCCTGAGTGAAATAACATCCACGTTATTTCACAGCCATTTTTCACTGCACATAAGTAACTTTGTGAGTGCGGGGACACCATTACACGCGTGCTCTATACATAGGTCACTACCTATGTATAGCGTCACAATGGTAACTCCGATCATGGCCATGTAACATGTCTAAGATCATGGAATTGTCACCCCAATACCATTCTGGTATTGGGGGGACAATTCCATGATTCCCCGGGTCTCTGACCAGTACCTCCCAGGGGAGGTGCCCAAGGCTCCTCCAGTGTGTCCCAGACCTCTGCCATCTTGGAAACGGAGGTGTTGGGGGCACACTGGACTGCTCTGAGTGGCCAGTGCCAGCAGGTGACGTCAGAGACCCCCTCTGATAGGCTCTTACCTTTCTTGGTTGCCAATCCTCCTTTCTTGGTAGCCAAACCTCCTTTTCTGGCTATTTAGGGTCTCTGCTCTGGGGTATTCTTAAGATAATGAATGCAAGAGCTCACCAGAGTTCCTCTGCACTTCCCTCTTACACAGGCCTGCCACTGCAGCCTGAGTGAAATAACGTCCACGTTATTTCACAGCCATTTTACACTGCACTTAAGTAACTTATAAGTCACCTATATGTCTAACCTTTACCTGGTAAAGGTTAGGTGCAAAGTTACTTAGTGTGAGGGCACCCTGGCACTAGCCAAGGTGCCCCCACATTGTTCAGGGCCAATTCCCCGGACTTTGTGAGTGCGGGGACACCATTACACGCGTGCACTACATATAGGTCACTACCTATAAGTAGCTTCACAATGGTAACTCCGAATATGGCCATGTAACATGTCTATGATCATGGAATTGCCCCCTCTATACCATCCTGGCATAGTTGGCACAATCCCATGATCCCAGTGGTCTGTAGCACAGACCCTGGTACTGCCAAACTGCCCTTCCTGGGGTTTCACTGAAGCTGCTGCTGCTGCCAACCCCTCAGACAGGCAGCTGCCCTCCTGGGGTCCAGCCAGGCCTGGCCTAGGATGGCAGAACAAAGGACTTCCTCTGAGAGAGGGTGTTACACCCTCTCTCTTTGGAAAATGGTGTGAAGGCAGGGGAGGAGTAGCCTCCCCCAGCCTCTGGAAATGCTTTCTTGGGCACAGATGTGCCCAATTCTGCATAAGCCAGTCTACACCGGTTCAGGGGACCCCTTAGCCCGGCTCTGGCGCGAAACTGGACAAAGGAAAGGGGAGTGACCACTCCCCTGACCTGCACCTCCCCTGGGAGGTGTCCAGACCTCCTCCAGTGTGCTCCAGACCTCTGCCATCTTGGAAACAGAGGTGCTGCTGGCACACTGGACTGCTCTGAGTGGCCAGTGCCACCAGGTGACGTCAGAGACTCCTTCTGATAGGCTCCTTCAGGTGTTAGTAGCCTATCCTCTCCCCTAGGTAGCCAAACCCTCTTTTCTGGCTATTTAGGGTCTCTGTCTCTGGGGAAACTTTAGATAACGAATGCAAGAGCTCATCCGAGTTCCTCTGCATCTCTCTCTTCACCTTCTGCCAAGGAATCGACTGCTGACCGCGCTGGAAGCCTGCAAACCTGCAACATAGTAGCAAAGACGACTACTGCAACTCTGTAACGCTGATCCTGCCGCCTTCTCGACTGTTTTCCTGGTGGTGCATGCTGTGGGGGTAGTCTTCCTCCTCTCTGCACTAGAAGCTCTGAAGAAATCTCCCGTGGGTCGACGGAATCTTCCCCCTGCAACCGCAGGCACCAAAAAGCTGCATTACCGGTCCCTTGGGTCTCCTCTCAGCACGACGAGCGAGGTCCCTCGAATCCAGCAACTCTGTCCAAGTGACCCCCACAGTCCAGTGACTCTTCAGTCCAAGTTTGGTGGAGGTAAGTCCTTGCCTCACCTCGCTAGACTGCATTGCTGGGAACCGCGACTTTTGCAGCTACTCCGGCCCCTGTGCACTTCCGGCGGAAATCCTTTGTGCACAGCCAAGCCTGGGTCCACGGCACTCTAACCTGCATTGCACGACTTTCTAAGTTGGTCTCCGGTGACGTGGGACTCCTTTGTGTAACTTCGGGTGAGCACTGTTTCACGCATCCTCGTAGTGCCTGTTTCTGGCACTTCTCCGGGGGCTACCTGCTGCTAAGAGGGCTCCTTGTCTTGCTCGATGTCCCCTCTACCTCCTGGTCCAATTTGCGACCTCCTGGTCCCTCCTGGGCCACAGCAGCATCCAAAAACGCTAGCCGCACGATTTGCAGCTAGCAAGGCTTGTTGGCATTCTTTCGGCGGGAAAATACTTCTGCACGACTCTCCACGGCGAGAGGGATCCGTCCACCAAAGGGGAAGTTTCTACCCCTTTTCGTTCCTGCAGAAACCTCAGCTTCTTCTGTCCAGTAGAAGCTTCTTTGCATCCACAGCTGGCATTTCCTGGGCATATGCCCATCTCCGACTTGCTTGTGACTTTTGGACTTGGTCCCCTTGTTCCACAGGTACCCTAGATTGGAAATCCATCGTGGTTGCATTGTTGGTTTGTGTCTTTCCTGCATTATTCCTCTAACACAACTTCTTTTTCCTTAGGGGAACTTTAGTGCACTTTGCACTCACTTTTCAGGGTCTTGAGGAGGGTTATTTTTCTAACTCTCACTATTTTCTAATAGTCCCAGCGACCCTCTACAAGGTCACATAGGTTTGGGGTCCATTTGTGGTTCGCATTCCACTTTTGGAGTATATGGTTTGTGTTGCCCCTATCCCTATGTGTCCCCATTGCATCCTATTGTAACTATACATTGTTTGCACTGTTTTCTAAGACTATACTGCATATTTTTGCTATTGTGTATATATATCTTGTGTATATTTCCTATCCTCTCACTGAGGGTACACTCTAAGATACTTTGGCATATTGTCATAAAAATAAAGTACCTTTATTTTTAGTATAACTGTGTATTGTGTTTTCTTATGATATTGTGCAAGTGACACTTGTGGTACTGTAGTAGCTTCACACGTCTCCTAGTTCAGCCTAAGCTGCTCTGCTAAGCTACCATTATCTATCAGCCTAAGCTGCTAGACACCCTATACACTAATAAGGGATAACTGGGCCTGGTGCAAGGTGCAAGTACCCCTTGGTACTCATTACAAGCCAGTCCAGCCTCCTACAGGGACCAAATGAAGATCCACGTACATTTTACTACCGGGTGAAGGACCTAGGACTGAAGTGGTTGGGGCCCTTAGGGACTAACCGTGAAGATGTAAAAAAGGCCATAATTTTAGAACAATATCTAGATTCACTTCCTACGAGCACCCGGAACTGGATAAGGCAGCACCCTAAAATCGACACTGAACTAGCTATCGACTTGGCGTGCGCCTATCACAGGTCCGTGGATGTGAAAAGCCAAACTTCCAGACCCCTGAGCAAAATACCTATAACTCCTCCTCAATATACAACAAGACGAACTCCTGAGGAGCCCGGATCCTCCCGGAGTACAGAGAGAAACCCCATGCAACAACCTCAGTGTTTCAGTTGTGGGGAGTGGGGTCACATAGCCCGAGGATGTCCAAAGAAACATGAGGGAGCGGAACCAATGGAGATAGGGGTTACTCGAGGGAGACTCCTGTGCATAGGGAAAGGTGATACGTCTTTCAAACAACCCCTGCGAATAAATGGACAATTGGTCATGGCCCTGATTGACTCAGGGTGTAGTCAATCAGTGATACGTCGAGGTATAGTCAAGTCTGTAAATACCACTGCAGATCACTGGGTGACAATATGTTGCATCCATGGGGACCGAGCTCATTATCCCCTTGAGTTGGTAGAAGTAGAGTGGAACACCTATCATGACTTCCTCTCCATGGGACTCATGGATAACTTGATAGAAGACTGTGTCTTTGGGACTGATTACCAGCGGTTTAATTACATTTTAGACCAAACACGGAAGCCCAACCCTATTGATGGCTGGTGGGTTGCCGCTCCATTTCGGGATACCCCCATTTATAGTCCCCCCGAACGGAACAAATTAACCAGAAAAGAGAAAAGGCCAGAAAAACAAAAATATGCTGTTAATCAAAGACAGAAGGAAGCAGAGAAAACAGTGGCCAATATAACCAGCGCCCCAGTGTCATTTAGAGTAAGCCAACGCGAAGATCCCACCCTCGAGCACGCCTGGAGAAATGCCAAAATTGACTCTACCGGAGAGGTAGGTCCCCACTTTATAGTACATAAGGACCTATTATATAGAGTTTCCACGACGGTAAATGGCGAGAAGAGACAACTAGTGGTCCCTGAGCCTTACCGGTCTCAGGTATTGTTCCTAGCTCACAACCAGCCGGGAGGAGGCCATTGTGGCCGTGAGAAAACAGAGGAATACTTATTGAGACGTTTCTACTGGCCGGGAGTCTATGCCCATATTCGAAGGTACTGTACCCACTGCCCAAAATGTCAATTAGTAGAACTGGGAGCCACAAGAAGAGCCCCGTTACATCTGCTACCAATTATAGATACCCCCTTCAAAAGAATAGGCATGGACTTGGTCGGACCTCTTTTACCATCTACTAAGGGCCACACCCATATCCTCGTTCTGGTTGATTATGCCAGTAGATATCCTGAGGCAATTCCCCTTACTAGTACCACTACCAAAGCCGTTGCACAAGCCATGATAACATTTTTTTCACGGGTTGGTTTCCCCGAAGAAATTCTTACCGATCAAGGGACACCATTCATATCTGGGCTTATGAAACAGATATGTAAGACCCTAGGCATTACCCAAATAAAGACATCGGTATATCATCCGCAAACAGATGGTTTAGTGGAGTGGTATAATCGCACCATCAAAACTCTCTTGCGGAAAATAGTAAGCGATTCGGGAAAAGACTGGGATCAGAAACTACCCCTAGTGCTTTATGCAATAAGGATACATGAACAATCCTCTACTGGGCATAGTCCGTTTGAACTAGTATTCGGGAGACAGCCCCGTAATTTACTAGATATGGCGGCAGAATTGTGGGAAGAAGAGAACAATGATGAGAGACCCCTCCTAGATTATATCCACAATTTAAAGACACACCTCCAGACGGTCTGGGAGGATGTAAGGCACCATTTAGAAAAAGCACAAGAAGCTCAAAAAAATTATTATGATCAGGGCACCAAACTGCGGGTTCTCCACCCCAACGATCAGGTCTTAATCATGCGACCCATCTCTGAACATAAGTTACTGGCAAAATGGCAGGGGCCGTATCGAGTAGTAAAAGCAGTCACCCCTGTTACTTACTTGATTGAACTAAATGATCACCCTAAACGGACTCAAATCTATCACATCAATTTAATAAAGAAATGGGAGAATCCTGGGAACGATAGTGGTCCTCCTGCTATAGGATACCTGGTAACACCGACCAACTCGCTAGGGTTAGAACTATGCCCCACCCTCCAACCAGAAAAACAAAAAAACCCTTGTGTAAATGATTCCCTCCCTGATACCGAGAAACGTCAATTATTCGAGTTAATTCAAAACCATTCCGAATTCTTTTCAGAACTTCCCGGACGAACGTCTTTGGTCCAACATCATATTCGAACACCTGAGGGCCAAACCGTACGCCTACGGACCTACCGAATTCCCGAAGCAAGAAAGATTCTTATAGAGGAGGAGATAACAAAGATGTTATCTTTAAATGTCATTGAACCTTCCACGAGTCCGTGGTGTTCCCCTGTAGTTTTAGTACCGAAACCGGATGGCTCGGTCCGGTTTTGTATCGACTTTAGAAAGCTCAATGAGATCTCACTTTTCGATACCTATCCTATTCCCCGGGTCGATGAGGTCCTAGAGAAGATAGGACATGTGCGTTTTATGTCCACTATTGATCTAACGAAGGGATATTGGCAGATTCCCTTAGCCCCACAAGACAAAGAAAAGACAGCGTTCGCAACCCCTTCGGGTTTATATCAGTTTACCGTCCTTCCCTTCGGACTTCACAGTGCCCCTGCGACATTCCAACGCTTGATGGACCGACTCCTACGGCCCTTCCAAGAGTTTACTGCCGCCTATCTTGACGACATTGTCATTTTTAGTACAACCTGGACAGACCATCTCCAACACCTAGAAAGTGTTCTCCGCCCTAGCAAAAGCAGGACTCACCGCCAATCCTACAAAGTGCGTCCTAGGGCAAACCCAAATAGCATATCTCGGATATGTCATCGGTATGGGAGTTTTGCGTCCTCAGAAAGATAAAGTAGACACCATTAGACGGATACCGCTCCCCAAAACAAAAAAAGAACTCCGTTCCTTCCTGGGGTTGGTGGGATATTATCGTAGATTCATACCACAATATTCTACCATTACTGCCCCCCTCACAGACCTGCTAAAGAAGCAGTATCCTGCCACCCTTCCTTCTTTTTCTCCTTCCCAACTTCAAGGCTTTCAATTACTTAAAGAGGCCCTCGCAACCGAACCCGTATTGAGATGTCCTGATTTTTCTAGGCCCTTTCACCTTTTTGCCGACGCTTCCAATGTCGGCCCGGGAGCAGTCCTAGCACAGCCAGACGATCAGGAGTATGACCACCCCATTGTCTATATTAGTCGTAAGCTGTTACCTAGGGAAACTCACTATCCCACTATCGAGAAGGAATGCCTTGCCATCAAATGGGCGATTGAGTGTCTACAATATTATCTCTTAGGTGGACCTTTCGTCCTCTATACCGATCATGCGCCATTGACTTGGTTGGCCTCCCATAAGGATACTAATTCCCGGGTGTTGCGCTGGTTCCTTGAACTCCAGCCCTTTACCTTTCAGGTCCGTCACATCCCTGGGTCCCGCCAGTGCCCCGCTGACTTTCTCTCCCGCTGCCCGGATTCCACGGTCCTATACCAGTCCCGTTCATGGGATGGGGTATGTAGGCGGGTGTCGTCCACCTCGCCTACCGACGCGCAGACATGGCGCCAACCGCGCACCTCCTCCGTCCCCATCCAGCGTCGTCTAGGAGATGCGTGGGGGCGGAGCACCCGATCAGCACCGGATTTCCGGGTTGCTGGATCGGGAATACGGGAGGACGCCACAAAAGGAAGAGACGCCGAACAGGAGGAGAGAGAGGCAAGCGAAGAAGACGAGACGGAGGAACCAACCGGACCAGAACGAAGCACGACCGAAACGAGTGCTGAGGAGCGGAAGCCCTGCCCTTGCGCTGGAGCTGAAGAGAAACCGCAACAAAGAGAGAAATCCTGCCACGACCCAGGAGGGTCGTGGCTATACAAGGTACGGGCCATATTCAGGGGCAACCACATTAAAGGGGTAGGGGGGAGGTGGAAGGAAGAAAAGGAGACTGGGGAGGGCAGAAAGGGAACAGGGCAGGCTGTTTTGGGTGCCGGGGATTTGGGAACCACGGACCACATTCCCACCCTATCACTAGCCTGAATCAGTCACAGTAACAGCCTGCTTTCCCCCTCTTCTTTTGACCTAACCTCAGTCAAAACACCACCTCCTGTAGTTCCTTCCCTCACACCCCCCCTGTACTAACAAAATAATAGAGATAATAAACTACCGTCCTACTTACCTGGACATATCCTCTTGTTCTTCCGAGAGTCCACGGGAACCCAGAAGAAGCCACCTGAAGATCGCCAACTAACAGGAGAAAAGAAAGAACATTAAAGACCCGTACAAGGCATCCCACACCTATAACAGAAAATCCCCAAAGAAAGACCGAGAAGAAGTACAGCCATTATTACTACAATATCTTTACTATAATAAATAAACCGTGTATACGCCCTCACAGGGCCCTAAAATCCGAGTCCGAGTCCTCTGTACCACTGAGCCCAACCCCACATACTGTGGGCCATATTTATACTTTTTGACGCAAACCTGCGGTATCGCAGCTTTGCGCCAAAAAGATTAGCGCCGGCTAACGCCATTCTGAAGCGCCATGTGGGCGCCGTATTTATTGAATGGCGTTAGCCGGCGCTAGCAGACCGGCGCTGCCTGGTGTGCGTGGAAAAAAACCACGTACACCAGGTAGCGCCGGCATTGGGGAAAATGGCGTTAGGGCGTCTTAAAATGGGGCAAGTCAGGTAGAGGCAAAAAAATCGCCTCCACTCGATTTGCGCCATTTTTAACGACGCTCAGACGCCATTGACATGACTCCTGTCTTAGTAAAGACAGGAGTCATGCTCCCTTGCCCAATGGCCATGCCCAGGGGACTTATGTCCCCTGGGCATGGTCATTGGGCATTGTGGCATGTAGGGGGGCACAAATCAGGCCCCCCTATGCCAAAAAAAAAAAAAAAAAAAAAAAAAATTATACTTACCTGAACTTACCTGAATGTCCCTGGGATGGGTCCCTCCATCCTTGGGTGTCCTCCTGGGGTGGGCAAGGGTGGCAGGGGGGGTCCCTGGGGGCATGGGAGGGCAGCTGTGGGCTCATTTTGAGCCCACAGGTCCCTTAACGCCTGCCCTGACCCAGGCGTTAAAAAGAGGCGCAAATGCGGGGTTTTTTGCCCCGCCCACTCCCGGGTGTGATTTTTGCCCGGGAGTATAAATACGACGCATTTGCGTCGCATTCATTTTTTTAGATGGGAACGCCTACCTTGCATCTCATTAACGCAAGGAAGGCGTTCACGCAAAAAAATGACGCTCATTCCTCATACTTTGGCGCTAGACGCGTCTAACGCCAAAGTATAAATATGGAGTTAGTTTTGCGTCGAATTTGCGTTGAAAAAAACGACGCAAATTCGGCGCAAACGGAGTATAAATATGCCCCTGTATGTTTGATTTTTATCGTATTTGGGGCCATATTTATACTTTTTGACACAAAACTGCGCTATCGCAGTTTTGCGCCAAAAAGATTAGCGCCGGCTAACGCCATTCTGAAGCACCATGCGGGCGCCGTATTTATTGAATGGCGTTAGCCGGCGCTAGCAGACCGGCGCTGCCTGGTGTGCGTGGAAAAAAACCACGTACACCAGGTAGCGCCGGCGTTGGGGAAAATGGCGTTAGGGCGTCTTAAAATGGGGCAAGTCAGGTAGAGGCAAAAAAAATCGCCTCCACCCGATTTGCGCCATTTTTAACGACGCTCAGACGCCATTGACATGACTCCTGTCTTAGTAAAGACAGGAGTCATGCCCCCTTGCCCAATGGCCATGCCCAGGGGACTTATGTCCCCTGGACATGGCCATTGGGCATTGTGGCATGTAGGGGGGCACAAATCAGGCCCCCCTTGCCAAAAAAAAATTAAAAAAATTATACTTACCTGAACTTACCTGAATGTCCCTGGGATGGGTCCCTCCATCCTTGGGTGTCCTCCTGGGGTGGGCAAGGGTGGCGGGGGGGTCCCTGGGGGCATGGGAG
Source organism: Pleurodeles waltl (assembly GCF_031143425.1). Classification (NCBI taxonomy): domain Eukaryota; kingdom Metazoa; phylum Chordata; class Amphibia; order Caudata; family Salamandridae; genus Pleurodeles; species Pleurodeles waltl. The sequence goes on from NC_090447.1 coordinate 1,949,390, forward strand.
GGCAGCTGTGGGCTCATTTTGAGCCCACAGGTCCCTTAACGCCTGCCCTGACCCAGGCGTTAAAAAGAGGCGCAAATGCGGGGTTTTTTGCCCCGCCCACTCCCGGGCGTGATTTTTGCCCGGGAGTATAAATACGACGCATTTGCGTCGCATTCATTTTTTTAGACGGGAACGCCTACCTTGCATCTCATTAACGCAAGGAAGGCGATCACGCAAAAAAATGACGCTCATTCCTCATACTTTGGCGCTAGACGCGTCTAACGTCAAAGTATAAATATGGAGTTAGTTTTGCGTCGAATTTGCGTCGAAAAAAACGACGCAAATTCGGCGCAAACGGAGTATAAATATGCCCCTTGGTCTTGTTTTGAATAGATAAATATTGGCTATTTTTCTAAAACTGGCGTGGTGTCCTTTTGTAATGTTTTCACTGTGTTACTGTGTGTTTTGTTCAAATGCTTTACACATTGCTTCTGAGATAAGCCTGACTGCTCGTGCCAAGCTACCAAAGGGGTGAGCAGGGGTTATCTTAGCGGGTATTTCCCTTATCCTGACTAGAGTGAGGGTCCCTACTTGGACAGGTTTCAAACCGACTGCCAACTAGAGACCCCATTTCTAACAATGACCTTCCAAAATTTGACAAATGACTTCTCTCTCAATATTATAATTCTGTAACAGGTTTGCTCTTGCTACTAGACAGGTCCTTTAATGCTCCATAGTTTTGGTAATTCAAGCAATCCATTAATTTATGATGGTTAATCATATTCATGCTATTACGAAGATGGAACAGCACAAATGAGTGACACACTTGTAAAGCATAATCATTTTTTTTATTTGGGTAAATGCCAACGTTTTAAAACAAGCAACATTTTGACAATGAAATACAAGTTAAATACCAATGTACAGTATTCACAAACAAACATGAAAGTCTAAAGTATGCAAAAGGAACAGGTCGAACTCTAGGTAGTGGCTTTGTCCAAAGAGACACCACAACATTTCTAGATCCATGGAAAGTCATGTTTTAAGTAATCTCTGACTTCTATCATGTTGATGCCCACCTGCCACCACGCCTGTTGCCTAGCTGTTTCAGCCTCACTAGCGGGAGATGGGCCTAACAGAAATAGGCCCGTCTTCCTACAAGGAGGTGGGTGCAGGCATACTGACTTCTAGGGAGTGACCGCGCGCGGACACATACACACCAATCCGTGACTTCTGTCGGGTCGAGGGCAGCCTTCATCCATCCAGCACTTCTCCATATCTTCCGATTTTGTTATGGGCAGGTCTGTCACAGACTGCTCTGTCAATATTGTCCTTCTGCCAACACCTTTGGCACTGGTCCGCTTCTGAATAGAGGGGGCATCTCTTAAGATGACCTGTGTGTGCATATCCAGGCTCACCGTTTCTTGTAAGTTGCATTTATTGAGTAGCTTCTTTGGGGTTCAAATTGCCTCATTTTGGTTGAACCCACACCTGCTGTGCCTAGCTATTTCAGCCCAACTAGCGGGTGATGGGCCTAACAGAAATAGGCCTGTCTTCCTACAAGCAGGTAAGGAGCAGGCATATTGATTTCTAAGGAGTGACCGCGCCCACACGCATCACAATGATCCATGGAGAGTGGTCAGTTGACTGGGGCTGTACTGTTCCCAGAGGTGAGAAAATCTAGAGCCATGGTGCCATATTGGCTGGTAGGCAGTCTGAAGACTGCCTCCCCCTGATAGACTAGTGGTGCAGGCCTGCTGCATCTCCCGGCTCAGCACCTGACCCCTGAGTGGGAGTGGGTTGGGGGGGAATGGTGGGTGGTGGTCACACAACCCTTACAGGCCCCGGTGGAGGCGTATATTGGTGGAAGGACCCATGCAGGCCATTGACTGAGAGGTGAGGAGCCCCAGCGCCTAAAGGTACCACTGCACCCACAGCTCCCTGACCTTAGGGAATCCAACCACCAGTACAGCAACATCCAACAGGCAGCACAATTCCTTGTCCAGCCTGTGGCTTCCCGAAACCAAACCCCTTGACCTAGCCTAGAGCATCTTTTTATTGAAAAGTATTAGTAGCACTGTGTTTGCACCCTGCATCTGGCTGACCCTGTGTCGCTGATGGTGTGTGTTTGGTGCTAACCTGCCCACCCCCGATCTGCCCTCTGAAATCATAGGGAGTTGCCTGATGGCAGATCTATTTCTGAGTGCCCCCCGCATCTCCTTAGGATACCATTCTAAATCAAACACCAACTTTGACTTCTGCACCCATCCATCCCTGTGTTGCTGGTGGTAAATGTTTGGAGTCAACCTGAACCTTGACCTGTGGACATACTAACCCCCAGTGACTGTAACTGTAAATCAAGTACTTACCACAAAACTGCACTAACACTTTTCTCACCTTAGGACTGTTTAAAAATTGAAGTGTTGACTTTTTACAGTGAAAAGTGTTACTTGTCTGTAAACTGTTTTCTTTGCCAACTCTAAACAAAGTGCTGTTGATACATATGCTAGATACCTACTTGCTAATGTACTTACCTGCAAGAAGATCCGTTTATATATATTTTTGCTATATAAAATGCTACATAAAAACAATTGGCCTGGAGTTTGTCATTGATTGTTGGCCTCATTTATTGCCCGTGTGTGTACAACAAACGCTCTGCATTACCATCTGATAAGCCTAACTCACCACACTAACACAAAAGAGATCATTAGTATTGTATTCTTTAGCGTCTGTTAAGTCCCGGGGGAACATCTGTATTCTGTGCACACTATATATCATTTTGAACAACTATATACAGAACCAGAAGACTGAAAATTGCAGCAGGACCAAGCAAGTGCTGCAACGTGTCATCGACTCAGCAGACCTAACACTGCATACCATACAGGGGCGAGCATGGCACCCAGGGGGTAAGAGGGATGCTGGCTCCAATGCCACAACTGACACTTGGACACTTACACCATGAGCAATGGCTGGAGTCATCCCACATACAGTGAACAATAAACCTGTTAGCTGGACTGAGCAGGAACACGCCATGGGTAGACTGAAATCAACAAAACCTCACTCCTGTCCACCTTCATCCACACTCCATCCAGAATCCACTCATTAGGGGACAACCCTGGCCGACTGATGGTGTGGTTGGCCTAACAGGATTTACAAGCCCAACGATAACAGAAATCACCTTGCCTATATTCCAGACACTACGTTCGCAATCTGCCATACTTCAGTTTGTATTAATGTGACCTTACAGCCAGCTGCCCACCCCTATAGTAGCCACTGCCTATTCCGTGTAATGATTCAGACTTCCCTGCCATATCCTTGAGTGGCCTGTCTGATACTCAATATTAAAAAAAACATTTGATTAACTCTCCTGTGAGTACCTGTTTGCGACCCTACACCTAACTGTTATACACAAACCCCTTTTCCACAGTCCCAGCTGGCTGCCTAATCTTGTCCCCCCTTTCCTGTTGGTCGTTTCCCTCAGTCCTCGGCTAGTAGCCCCCCTTACTGAATCCCAATCTGTCTTATATGTTGAGTCCAATCCACATGAGGGTAGCCTTCCTAGAACCCTGAAAGGCCGTCAGACTGATCCATATAGAACCAGTGTTTCTCACTCTCGTAGACCAACCACGCAGAGATGTATTGTAAGTGGGCGGCCCATTAGTACTTGAGGATATTCGGGCAGGCCACTCCACCACTTTCTCTAGGCCACATCAGAAAAGTGTTACAGGTCCTCCATTGCTTACCATTCTTAATAAAGCAAAAGTCCTGCAGTAAGTGAGTGATATCATCTTGGGCAGCCTGGCTCTAGCAAAGACAAGCATTATGGTGAAAAAAGGGCTGTGTTACGCTGACAAAAATGAGCAGCAGCAAACCGGTCTCTCATGGGACATCACTAAGAAGTTTTGTCATTTATATCCAAACTTTGGACTGCGTGCCAAAAGGGAAGGGACTACAAATACTCTTCAAAAACCCAAGCCCAATCCCACTTCTAATAATTATACTGTGGATATTTTGACACATTTGTTATGTCTGCCAGACCAGAATAGTATGATAGGCATCATGTGTTTGAATGCATGTTTCAAAACATTAACAGAAGTTATCTGCAATGATGAAAACAGTTGAGATAAATTTAAAAATAGCCAATGAAACTGAATATTTGTGAACATTTCAGAGGGGGCCACAATTATTATTCCTCCACTGGGGGAGGGAGTGGCCTCACATTAAAAAATGTGAAAACTGGTGGTGTAGAGTGTAGTGGCTTGGTGCTGGTGGAGTTGGTATTGTGTGGATTGGTATGGAGAGTTGTACCGTTGTGTGGCGTGGGTTTGCAGGTAGTGACATTGTGTAGCTTAGAGTGTACTGGCATAGAATGGAGTGATATTTTGTGGTGTGAAGTGAGCTGTGGAATAGTGTTGCATTCAGTACAGTGGAGTGGCACTGTGTGGCTTGGAGTTGCACTTAGTGGAGAACAGCCCTCCTGAAACACACAGATCATACATAAGGGTGGAATTATGTCAAAATTTAAAATACTGATATTCCAGCCATAGAAATAAAGGATTAAACCATGTACGAAGAAGCATTTTGTAGGAAAATGGATCCTTGTTGCAGTTACCCCTCCTCCCTCACACTTTTTGCCTGATATTGGTACTGACTTGACTTGAGCGTGTGCTGGGATCCTGCTAACCAGGCCCCAGCACCAGTGTTCTTTCATTAAAAATGTACCATTGTTCCCCAATTGGCACACCCCTGGCACACAGATAAGTCCCTTGTAAAAGGTGCCAAGGGCGCTGTGAGCAGGGAAGGTCCCTAAGGGATGCAGCATGTGTTGTGACACCCTAAGGGGCCCCTCAACTAACACATGCACACGGCAGATTGTGTGTGTTGGTGGGGAGAACAAGGCAAAGTCGACATGGCATCCCCCCTCAGGATACCATGCAAACCAAATACTGCCTGTAGCATAGTTAAGTCACCCCGCTAGCAGGTCTTACAGCCCTAAGGCAGGGTGCACACAGGTGAGGTCATAGCTGCATGAGCAATATGCCTCTACAGTGTCTAAGTCTATTCTTAGACATTGTAAGTACAGTGTGGCCATGTTAAGTATATGGTCTGGGGGTTTGTCAAAACGAACTCCGCAGTTCCATAATGGCTACACTGAATACTGGGAAGTTTGGTATCAAACTTCTCAGAATAATCAACCCACACTGATGCCAGTGCTGGATTTATTACAAAATGCATACAGGGGGCATCTTAGAGATGCCCCCTGTATTTTACCAAGTCCTTCAGTGCAGGACTGACTGGTCTGTGCCAGCCTGCCACTGAGACAAGTTTCTTACCCCCTGGGGTGTGAGCCTCTGTGCTCTCTGAGGCCAGAAACAAAGCCTGCACTGGGTGGAGGTGCTTCATACCTCCCCCCTGCAAGAGTGAGTGAGCCTCAAAGGCTCAGGCTTCCTGTTACAATGCCTCAGTGCACTCCAGCTAGTGGAGATGCCCGCCCCCCCCCACTTTGGCGACAAGGTCAGCGGAGTTAATGAGAAAAACAAGGAGGAGTCACCCTCAGCCAGGACAGCCCCTGAGATGTCCTGAGCTGAGGTGACCTCTTCCTTAGAAAATCCTCCATTTTGCTTTGGAGGATTTCCCCTGACAGGATTAGGGATGTGCTCCTCCTCAAAGGGAGGAGGCACAAGGAGGGTGTAGCCACCCTGAGGGACAGTAGCCATTGGCTACTACCCTTCCGCCCTAAAACACACCCCTAAATTTAGTATTTAGGGGAGACCCTGAACCCAGGAAAACAGATTTCCTGACGACTTAAAGAAGAAGAAGGACTGCTGACTCAAAGAACCTGCGACGCCTCCTGCAGGACCAACGATCTCTGCCGACTCAGAGGACTGCCTTGCAACCTAAAGGACCAAGAAACTCCCAAGAACAGCGGCTCTGTCGGAACATCCAAGAAGAAACTATCTTTAAAGGGACTCCAGCCTCACTCCGGAAGCGTGAGTCTCCAACACTCTGCACCCATTGCCCTCGGCTTGTGTCCAGAGAAACCAACACTGCAGCGAGGACCCCCAGGCAACTCCAGCGACATGGACACCATGAGACGACCTCCCTGCACCCCCACGGCGACGCCTGCAGAGAGAATCCAGAGGATCCCCCTGACCGCGACTGCCCAGTAACAAAGAACACGACGCCTGGAACAAGCACTGCACCCACAGCCCCCAGGCCTGACAAGAACCAACTACCCATGAAGGAGTGACCAGCAGGCGGCCCTCATCTTTGCCCAGTCAGTGGCTGGCCCGAGAAGCCCCCCTGTGCCCTGCCTGCATCACCAAAGTGACCCCCGGGTCCCTCCATTGCTTTCAACGCAAAACCTGACACCTACTTTGCACACTGCACCCGGCCGCTCCTGTGCCGCTGAGGGTGTATTTTGTGTGCCTGTTTGTGACCCCCCCAGTGCTCTACAAAAAAACCCTGGTCTGCCCCCAAGGACGCAGGTACTAACCTGCTAGCAGACTGGAACCGGAGCACCCCTAGTCTCCATAGGCGCCTATGTTATTTAGGCCTTACTTTGACCTCTGTGCCTGACCGGCCCTGAGCTGCTGGTGTTGGGTGTTTGGGGTTGACTTTAACCCCCAAAGGTCGGCTGCCTATGCCCAGGAGACTGACTGTGTAAGTGCTTTACTTACCTGCCAATCTAACATTACTTACCTCCCCCAGGAACTGTTGATTTTTGCAGTGTCCGCTTTTAAAATAGCTATGTGCCATTTTTGCCAAAACTGTGTACATTACTGCTTTACTTCAACGTTCCATATTTACCTATGCCAAGTACCTTACAATTTATGTATTTACTTGAATTCTGAATCTTGTGGTTCTAAAATAAATTAAGAAAATAATATTTTTCTATATAAAAAACTATTGGCCTGGAGTTAAGTCTTTGAGTATGTGTTCTCATTTATTGCCTGTGTTTGTACAGCAAATGCTTAACACTACCTTCTGATAAGCCTACTGCTCGACCACACTACCACAAATAGAGCACTAGTATTATCTATTATTGCCACTATCAACCTCTAAGGGGAACCCTTGGACTCTGTGCACACTGTCTCTCACTTTGAGATAGTATATAAAGAGCCAACTTCCTATACATTTCCAGTGCAATTGGTCTCACATTTTCTCGAGTTAGAGCTATTGGCATTGTGAACTCCTAACCGTACTTTTCTTGCCATATAAATTGGAAATGAAAAGTAATACAAGGTCGAAGTCCAAGGCGGTAACCAAACCGCCACGAGGAGGGACAATCGTGAAACATTTACCATTGATGATAAAATGAACGAGCAATAGTGATTGGCATGGCTAAAAGCCCAAATAGATGACAACACGTCAGAAAAGCAGGACTTGCACTCTGCTACGCTCGATTTCAAAAGGACTAAACGTCAAAACATGAATACGACACTATTAAGTCAATGCAGTAGCAGGAGACTAAAAATTTGCAGACTAAAAGGTGAAGTGTGAGAAAGAAACACACACACACAAGCCAAGACACAACCAACAACAAGCATCAAGTGATGTAAATGGACTGTCTTTTGGCAGGAGCATAGTGCAGGTTAGAGTGGAGAAGGGAGAGGAATATAGTAGAGTGGAATATATTGAAGTGAAGAATCCCTTGCAAACCTCAAAATTTGTCTGAAAAAGCATATTTTATCACATTTCAGTGATGCAAAGATCTGAAATGTGAAGGCAGCAACAAACTTCCTTCCACCCAAAATTCCCCAAAGTGAATGGTACTTCGCTTGTGTCGGTAGGCCAAGTGCCTGCAACAGGGAAGGCCACAAAAGGTACTGTAGCGATAAGGACAACTGAGGTGAGTGCACTAATTAAGCCTGGGATCTGGAACCATTTATGGACACCTACAAAACCCAGTCAGTTCTAAAGAATGGACACCCAGGGGAGTGCACAGAGGTGTGGCTTGCGTGGTTTGCACAAAGTATTTCAACACAGAATACCATGAGCACTTATTCCTTGCAATTACTGTGAATTAAACTACAGAAATATGCATGGATCTACAAACATCTTACCGCCTAGCGTTCCCCAAGATGCACCAATAAAAACACTATCCCATATGTGTGCCTGGGCTTAGTGCCCGTGACAGGAATGGATCACACAAGGGTCAGTGGTAGCCCTTGCATGAGGGCTGCTGTTGAACCTGGAATGAGCCATTCGTAATGCAGAGACTAGACACAGGAAAACAAGAGGGGTTGTGTTTTTATCAGGACAAGTGGAGAAAGAAAGGGTGGTAGGGTTTTTGTGGATCCCTGCACATTCTTGTAGTTTACATAAAGGAGAAGGAAAATAAAAATAGTGTTTTAATTAAGGTTTCACCTTTGCAGGGTATTGTGGGTAAGCTAAGTTTGTGGGATCCACACACGCCACATCTCCGTGGACTGCCCGGGTGTCTATTTTTTGGGAATTTCCAGGTTTGGTAGCTTTGAGGAAATTCGATTTTTAATACGATCGTATCGACCCGCCATTTTGTGGCCCGCCGCCATTTTATGTTGCCTTCACTCAGGCAGCACAGCGAACGAAGTCCATTCTGCCTTTTCTGCTTATTCTGCAACATGGTGTTCAAAACAGCCTTCTGCCTCTATCTTTACAAGGCTGGTATTAAGGTCTGACCGAGTACACTAATCCCTGTCTGGTTTTCTAATCCTTGTTTCAACTATCTGTAGGCTCACACTATTCTCCGCCGATCTTATCTTATCGTCTGGCCTTCGCTGTCCTTTGCTAGTATTCTCTCATTTCACAACTGTCCTCCAAACGCACACAAACTTATCGCACCACATGCAACTTCGTTGTGGATCGGTTAATGAATTAGTTCAAGGGAGGGGTGACAAACACAGCTGGAGGGGAGGCAACCTTAAGTCACTTGATACTTTGTTTTCCAATTCCTTCTATTGGTGCTGTCTTGTTTTCCGACATTTCTATTGGCTCTGTTCTATCTTTACATTATTCTTACTGGCTCCTTTCTATGTGTTCTGGGAGTGTATGTAGTTAATAAATGGTTTTTATACGGTATATAAGATTGTGCGCCACAAAGTAAAGTGGCAGTCTCCTGAGAACATACCTTGTGTACTTCTTGGACAACTGTACTAGCTGCAGCTAATAAAATCTGATCTTTTACGCCTGACAGAGTGTCCCGTGTCTCTGTTAGTTGAGGCAGGTGAATCCAAGGAGATTTCAGGCGTACCCTGCGCCGCCAGGCCCATAAGGTTCTGGTTCTTCAGCTTCCCATATATGGCAACAGATCCCAGGACCAAAGACACAGTTGAACATCTTGCAAAACCAGCTGGTTTTGTGATAGGTAATTTTGATCATTCATTGTTACATTTTGGGCCCTTCCCTGTCATGGGCACTTGCACACCGAAACAGGTGTGGAAACGTTCCTCTCTGGAGTCTTGGAGGAACGCTAGGTGGTAGGAAATTTGTGGCTGCCTGCAGATTCCTGGACTTTCCCACACAGAAATCCACAACATTTTATTTTTTCTAATCATTACGTTATTATATCATTATGAATTATTATATGCATCATATTAATTTTTTACATATAAATATCATATATTATATGTAATTATACATCTTGTTATATATCGCATAGTTATTATGAACAAGTACAAATAATACTTTACACACAGGGATTCATGATAATTAACAATTTCCTTTCACCGTGGAAAATCACATCTAACTATAGTGTCCATATAACCTGTGTTTTTAAGGTAATTATTATATTATTCAGTAATAATAATAATACAATTTTCCCTTCCACTGTGGGAAGGAAACAGTTACTCAAACCCAGGAATGCTCAATGTGATGTTACAGTGCATACAATGCATTTAACCCCTTCTGTGCCGAGGACAGTCAGGGATGGAAGGGGAAGCCCTTCCCCTTCCATCCCCATCCCCCGTGACGTCAGCGCGCGCTGACAATCACAATGCCTCCTCCTTCGCGCTGGAAGCTCAGCTTCCAGCGCGATGATCGGAAGAGAAATGCAAAGCATTTCTCTTCCGATCACGGGGAGGAGGCAGAGAGGCTTCAAAGGGAAGGAAATGTATTTCCTTCCCTTTGAAGTCTCTCTCTACGTTTTGGCCCGGCTGTCAAAACGCCCACTAGACACCAGGGATGTCTGTTTCAAAAAGGAAAGTGGCATAAGGGAGCAACCCCTTGGGCAAGGGTCGCTTCCAGGGGGGGCATTTTTTTTTATGGCCTTTTCTGCCCCCAGGGATAATTTTTTTAATTTTTTTTTTTAGTTTTGTTTTTTGAGGTGGGGAGCGACCCCTTAGGCAAGGGTCGCTCCCCTAGCGGGCAAATTATATTTAGGCCATTTCTGCCCCCCTTGGGGGTATATTGGCCTATTTTTATGAGGCCAATCTGCCCCCAAGGGGGGCAGAAACCATTAGACACCAGGGAGTTTTTTTTGTTTGTTTGTTTTTCAAGTAAGGGGAGCAACCCCTTAGGCAAGGGTCGTTCCCCTGGGGGGCAAATTTATTTTAGGCCATTTCTACCCCCATGGGGGCAGATCAGCCTATTTTTATTAGGCCGATCATCCCCCACGGGAGCAGAAACCACTAGGCACCAGGGATTTTTGTTGTTGTTGTGTTTTACAGATGGGGAGCGTACCCTTAGGCAAGGGTCGCTCCCCTGGAGGGGCAAATTGTATTTAGGTCCCTTCTGCCCGCTTTGGGGGCAGATCGGCCGATTTTAGATTAATCTACCCCAAGGGGGGCAGAAACCACTAAGCACAGGGATCTTTTTTTTGCTATGTCACACAAGGGGAGCGACCTTGTAGGCAAGGGTCGCTGCCCGGGGGGGGGGGGAATTTATTTTAGGCCATTTCTGCCCCCCCTGGGGGCAGATCGGCCTATTGTTATTAGGCCGATCTGCCCCCAGGAGGGGCAGAAACCTCTAGGAGCCAGGGCAATTTTTATTATTATTTTTTTTTTTTTAGAGATGGGGAGCGACCCCTTAGGCAAGGGTCGATCCCCTTGAGGGGCAAATTGTATTTAGGCCATTTCTGCCCGCTCTTTGGGGGCAGATCGGCTGATTTTTAGGTCAATCTGCCCCCAAGGGGGCAGAAACCACTAGGCACCACAGATCTTTTTTTTGCGCCGACACGCGAGGGGAGCGACCTTGTAGGCAAGGGTCGCTCCGTGGGGGGAGTGGGGGCAAATTTATTTTAGGCCACTTCTGCCCCCTGGGGGCAGATCGGCCTATTGTTATTAGGCCGATCTGCCCCCAGGAGGGGCAGAAAGCTCTAGGCGCCAGGGCAAATTTTTTTTGTTTTTGTTTGTTTTTTTAGAGATGGGGAGCGACCCCTTAGGCAATGGGTCGCTCCCCTGGAGGGGCAAATTGTATTTAGGCCATTTCTGCCCGTCTTTGGGGGGCAGATCGGACGATTTTAGGTCAATCGGCCCCCAAGGGGGGCAGAAACCACTAGGCACCAGGGATCTTTTTTTTTGCGCCATCACGCAAGGGAAGCGACCTTGTAGGCAAGGGTCGCTCCCCGGTGGAGGTGGGGGGGCAAATTTATTTTAGGGCATTTCTGCCCCCTCTGGGGCCGGCTGAGCCAGAGGCCAAAATCCACAGGTAGGCACTGTTTTCTATGAAAAAATGTGATGTGTCCACGTTGTGTTTTGGGCCATTTTCTGTCGCGGGCGCTAGGCCTACCCACACCAGTGAGGTATCATTTTTATCGGGAGACTTGGGGGGAACGCTGGATGGAAGGAAATTTGTGGCTCCTCTCAGATTCCAGAACTTTCTGTCACTGAAATGTGAGGGAAAATGTGTTTATTTGCCAAATTTTTTGGTTTTCAAAGGATTCTGGGTAACAGAACCTGGTCAGAGCCCCACAAGTCCACCCCATCTTGGATTCCCCTTGGTCTCTAGTTTTTCAGAAATGCACAGGTTTGGTAGGTTCCCTAGGTGCCGGCTGAGCTAGAGGCAAAAATCTACAGGTAGGCACTTTGCTAAAAACACCTCTGTTTTCTTTCAAAAAATGTGATGTGTCCACGTTGCGTTTTGGGGCATCTCCTGTCGCGGGTGCTAGGCCTACCCACACAAGTGAGGTATCATTTGTATCGGGAGACTTGGAGGAACGCTGGGTGGAAGGAAATGTGTGACTCCTCTCAGATTCCAGAACTTTCTGTCACAGAAATGTGAGGAAAATGTGTTTTTTAGCCAAATTTTGAGGTTTGCAAAGGATTCTGGGGTAACAGAAACCTGGTCAGAGCCCTACAAGTCACCCATCGTGGATTCCCCTAGGTCTCCCCTTTCAAAAAATGTGATGTGTCCATGTTGCGCTTTGGGGCGTTTCCTGTCGCGGGCGCTAGGCCCTACCCACACAAGTGAGGTATAAATTTTTATCGGGAGACTTGGGGGAACATAGATTAGCAAAACAAGTGTTATTGCCCCTTGTCTTTCTCTCATTTTTTTCTTCCAAATATAAGAGAGTGTGTAAAGAAGACATCTATTTGAGAAATGCCCTGTAATTCACATGCTAGTATGGTCACCCCAAAATTCAGAGATGTGCAAATAACCACTGCTTCTCAACACCTTATCTTGTGCTCATTTTGGAAATACAGAAGGTTTTCTTGATAGCTATTTTTCACTCTTTATATTTTTCTGCAAATGAACTGCTGTATACCCGTTATAGAATGAAAACCCACTGCAGGATTGACTCTGGGAACCTAGAGTTCTTGAAGAACCTACAAGCCCTATATATCCCTGAAACCAGAAGAGTCCAGCAGACGTAACGGTATATTGCTTTAAAAAATCTGACATTGCAGGAAAAAGTTAGAGAAAAACGTAGAGAAAATTTGATGTTTTTTTCACGTCAATTTCAATATTTTTCTTTTTCAGTTATTTTCTGTAGGAAACCCTTGTAGGATCTGGACAAATGACCCCTTGCTGAATTCAGAATTTTGTTTACTTTTCAGAAATGTTGGGTTTCTGGGATCCAGCATTGGTTTCATGCCCATTTCTGTCACTGACTGGAAGGAGGCTGAAAGCACAAAAAATTGTAAAAATGGGGTATGTCCCAGTAAAATGCCAAAATTGTGTTGAAAAATTGGGCTTTCTGATTCAAGTCTGCCTGTTCCTGAAAGCTGGGAAGATGGTGATTTTAGCACCGCAAACCCTTTGTTGATGCCGTTTTCAGGGGAAAAACCACAAGCCTTCTTCTGCAGCCACTTTTTCCCATTTTTTGGGAAAAAACGAAATTTTCACTGTATTTTGGCCAATTTCTTGGCCTCCTTCTGGGGAACCCACAAAGTCTGGGTACCTCTAGAATCCCTAGGATGTTGGAAAAAAAGGACGCAAATTTGGACCGGGGTAGCTTATGTGGACAAAAAGTTATGAGGGACTAAGCGCGAACTGCTCCAAATAGCCAAAAAAAGGGCTGGCACCTAAGGGGGGAAGGCCTGGCAGCGAAGGGGTTAAAGATACTCCCTGAAAGACTATTGGTGCTCCTCGCATTGCGCTCAGGGGGACACGGGCAGACGGGGAGACACACACGTGCAGCTGTACGGCTCCGTCTCCCTCAGAGTCAGTGGGGACTCGCACGGATAGGAGACACATACGGTTAGAATACCGTCACTTCTCTCTCCCACAGGTCCTCGCGCTGCCCGAGGCCCGCCCCTCTCTTGCGTACTGAAAGACTATTGGTGCTCCTCGCATTGCGCTCGGGGAGGGGGACACGGGCAGACGGGGAGACACACACGTGCGGCTCCGTCTCCCTCAGAGTCAGTGGGGACTCGCACGGATAGGAGACACATACGGTTAGAACACCGTCACTTCTCTCTCCCGCAGGTCCACGCGCTGCCCGAGGCCCGCCCCTCTCTTGCGTCCTACACTTCCCGGCAGCCCCCGCGCCTCGCGTCATAACGCACGCCGACGCCTGACGTCAGGCGCTGGGCGGAGGGGAAGGAGCTCTGCAACCCGCGTCCTTTGATGGGAGTTCTCGGCGGACCCGGCGGAGGCGGCACCGGAGGCAGCGGCGGCCGCGCGGTGCGTGTGTGACGTGACGTGACGTGACGTGACGTACGTATTGTGAGTTGTGTCTAGGACATGACGTATTATTGTTATAGGTTATCCTGGGAAGCTGTGGGCGCAGGAGGCTGACGAGACCCCGCGGGGGCACAGGAGGGGCTCACCAGTGACATTACCCCCCGCACCGTGCACCCCCCCGGGTCACTCTCATGGGGTCCTCAGTACCCCCTGACCCCACCCCCCTGACCCCTCACCTTCCAACACCCCCAGGGACCACTACTCACCCCCCGTCACCTGGGGTCACAGTACCCCCTGACCTCACCCCCTGATTACCCCTCACCTTCCAGCACCCCCAGTGACCACTGCTCACCCCCCGTCACAGCACCCCCTGACCCCTCACCTTCCAGCACCCCCAGGGACCACTACTCACCCCCAGCCACCTGGTGTCACAGTACCCCCTGACCCCTCACCTTCCAGCACCCCCAGGGACCACTACTCACCCCCCAGCCACCTGGGGTCACAGTACCCCCTGACCCCACCCCCTGATTACCCCTCACCTTCCAGCACCCCCAGTGACCACTGCTCACCCCCCGTCACAGCACCCCCTGACCCCTCACCTTCCAGCACCCCCAGTGACCACTACTCACCCCCCAGCCACCTGGTGTCACAGTACCCCCTGACCCCTCACCTTCCAACACCCCCAGGGACCACTACTCACCCCCCCGCCACCTGGTGTCACAGCACCCCCTGACCCCTCACCTTCCAACACCCCCAGGGACCACTACTCACCCCCCCCGCCACCTGGTGTCACAGTACCCCCTGACCTCACCCCCTGATTACCCCTCACCTTCCAACACCCCCAGGGACCACTACTCACCCCCCAGCCACCTGGTGTCACAGTACCCCCTGACCTCACCCCCTGATGACCCCTCACCTTCCAGCACCCCCAGGGACCACTACTCACCCCCCCCCCGTCACTGTACCCCCTGACCCCTCACCTTCCAGCACCCCCAGGGACCACTACTCACCCCCAGCCACCTGGTGTCACAGTACCCCCTGACCCCTCACCTTCCAACACCCCCAGGGACCACTACTCACCCCCCCGCCACCTGGTGTCACAGCACCCCCTGACCCCTCACCTTCCAACACCCCCAGGGACCACTACTCACCCCCCAGCCACCTGGTGTCACAGTACCCCCTGACCTCACCCCCTGATGACCCCTCACCTTCCAGCACCCCCAGGGACCACTACTCACCCCCCCCCCGTCACTGTACCCCCTGACCCCTCACCTTCCAGCACCCCCAGGGACCACTACTCACCCCCAGCCACCTGGTGTCACAGTACCCCCTGACCCCTCACCTTCCAACACCCCCAGGGACCACTACTCACCCCCCCGCCACCTGGTGTCACAGTACCCCCTGACCCCACCCCCTGATGACCCCTCACCTTCCAGCACCCCCAGGGACCACTACTCACCCCCAGCCACAGTACCCCCTGACCCCTCACCTTCCAGCACCCCCAGGGACCACTACTCACCCCCCGTCACAGCACCCCCTGACCCCTCACCTTCCAGCACCCCCAGGGACCACTACTCACCCCCAGCCACCTGGTGTCACAGTACCCCCTGACCCCTCACCTTCCAACACCCCAGGGACCACTACTCACCCCCCCGCCACCTGGTGTCACAGCACCCCCTGACCCCTCACCTTCCAACACCCCCAGGGACCACTACTCACCCCCCAGCCACCTGGTGTCACAGTACCCCCTGACCTCACCCCCTGATGACCCCTCACCTTCCAGCACCCCCAGGGACCACTACTCACCCCCAGCCACAGTACCCCCTGACCCCTCACCTTCCAGCACCCCCAGGGACCACTACTCACCCCCCGTCACAGCACCCCCTGACCCCTCACCTTCCAGCACCCCCAGGGACCACTACTCACCCCCAGCCACCTGGTGTCACAGTACCCCCTGACCCCTCACCTTCCAACACCCCCAGGGACCACTACTCACCCCCCCCCCGCCACCTGGTGTCACAGCACCCCCTGACCCCTCACCTTCCAACACCCCCAGGGACCACTACTCACCCCCCAGCCACCTGGTGTCACAGTACCCCCTGACCCCTCACCTTCCAACACCCCCAGGGACCACTACTCACCCCCCAGCCACCTGGTGTCACAGTACCCCCTGACCCCTCACCTTCCAACACCCCCAGGGACCACTACTCACCCCCCCGCCACCTGGTGTCACAGTACCCCCTGACCCCTCACCTTCCAGCACCCCCAGGGACCACTACTCACCCCCCAGCCACCTGGGGTCACAGTACCCCCTGACCCCACCCCCTGATTACCCCTCACCTTCCAGCACCCCCAGTGACCACTGCTCACCCCCCGTCACAGCACCCCCTGACCCCTCACCTTCCAGCACCCCCAGTGACCACTACTCACCCCCCAGCCACCTGGTGTCACAGTACCCCCTGACCCCTCACCTTCCAACACCCCCAGGGACCACTACTCACCCCCAGCCACCTGGTGTCACAGTACCCCCTGACCCCTCACCTTCCAACACCCCCAGGGACCACTACTCACCCCCCAGCCACCTGGTGTCACAGTACCCCCCTGACCCCTCACCTTCCAACACCCCCAGGGACCACTACTCACCCCCCAGCCACCTGGTGTCACAGTACCCCCTGACCCCTCACCTTCCAACACCCCCAGGGACCACTACTCACCCCCCCCGCCACCTGGTGTCACAGTACCCCCTGACCCCTCACCTTCCAACACCCCCAGGGACCACTACTCACCCCCCCCGCCACCTGGTGTCACAGTACCCCCTGACCCCTCACCTTCCAACACCCCCAGGGACCACTACTCACCCCCCCCCGCCACCTGGTGTCACAGCACCCCCTGACCCCTCACCTTCCAACACCCCCAGGGACCACTACTCACCCCCCAGCCACCTGGTGTCACAGTACCCCCCTGACCCCTCACCTTCCAACACCCCCAGGGACCACTACTCACCCCCCAGCCACCTGGTGTCACAGTACCCCCTGACCCCTCACCTTCCAACACCCCCAGGGACCACTACTCACCCCCCCCGCCACCTGGTGTCACAGTACCCCCTGACCCCTCACCTTCCAGCACCCCCAGGGACCACTACTCACCCCCCAGCCACCTGGGGTCACAGTACCCCCTGACCCCACCCCCTGATTACCCCCTCACCTTCCAGCACCCCCAGTGACCACTGCTCACCCCCCGTCACAGCACCCCCTGACCCCTCACCTTCCAGCACCCCCAGTGACCACTACTCACCCCCCCAGCCACCTGGTGTCACAGTACCCCCTGACCCCTCACCTTCCAACACCCCCAGGGACCACTACTCACCCCCCAGCCACCTGGTGTCACAGTACCCCCTGACCCCTCACCTTCCAACACCCCCAGGGACCACTACTCACCCCCAGCCACCTGGTGTCACAGTACCCCCTGACCCCCTCACCTTCCAACACCCCCAGGGACCACTACTCACCCCCCCCCCGCCACCTGGTGTCACAGTACCCCCTGACCCCTCACCTTCCAGCACCCCCAGGGACCACTACTCACCCCCCAGCCACCTGGGGTCACAGTACCCCCTGACCCCACCCCCTGATTACCCCTCACCTTCCAGCACCCCCAGTGACCACTGCTCACCCCCCGTCACAGCACCCCCTGACCCCTCACCTTCCAGCACCCCCAGGGACCACTACTCACCCCCCAGCCACCTGGTGTCACAGTACCCCCTGACCCCTCACCTTCCAGCACCCCCAGGGACCACTACTCACCCCCAGCCACCTGGTGTCACAGTACCCCCTGACCCCTCACCTTCCAACACCCCCAGGGACCACTACTCACCCCCCAGCCACCTGGTGTCACAGTACCCCCTGACCCCTCACCTTCCAGCACCCCCAGTGACCACTACTCACCCCCCCGTCACAGCACCCCCTGACCCCACCCCCTGACCCCTCACCTTCCAGCACCCCCAGGGACCACTACTCACCCCCCCCCCCGTCACTGTACCCCCTGACCCCTCACCTTCCAGCACCCCCAGGGACCACTACTCACCCCCAGCCACCTGGTGTCACAGTACCCCCTGACCCCTCACCTTCCAACACCCCCAGGGACCACTACTCACCCCCCAGCCACCTGGTGTCACAGTACCCCCTGACCCCTCACCTTCCAACACCCCCAGGGACCACTACTCACCCCCCCCGCCACCTGGTGTCACAGTACCCCCTGACCCCTCACCTTCCAGCACCCCCAGGGACCACTACTCACCCCCCAGCCACCTGGGGTCACAGTACCCCCTGACCCCACCCCCTGATTACCCCTCACCTTCCAGCACCCCCAGTGACCACTGCTCACCCCCCGTCACAGCACCCCCTGACCCCTCACCTTCCAGCACCCCCAGGGACCACTACTCACCCCCCAGCCACCTGGTGTCACAGTACCCCCTGACCCCTCACCTTCCAGCACCCCCAGGGACCACTACTCACCCCCAGCCACCTGGTGTCACAGTACCCCCTGACCCCTCACCTTCCAACACCCCCAGGGACCACTACTCACCCCCCAGCCACCTGGTGTCACAGTACCCCCTGACCCCTCACCTTCCAGCACCCCCAGGGACCACTACTCACCCCCAGCCACCTGGTGTCACAGTACCCCCTGACCCCTCACCTTCCAGCACCCCCAGGGACCACTGCTCACCCCCCGTCACAGCACCCCCTGACCCCTCACCTTCCAGCACCCCCAGGGACCACTACTCACCCCCCAGCCACCTGGTGTCACAGTACCCCCTGACCCCTCACCTTCCAGCACCCCCAGGGACCACTACTCACCCCCCAGCCACCTGGTGTCACAACACCCCCTGACCCCTCACCTTCCAGCACCCCCAGGGACCACTGCTCACCCCCCGTCACAGCACCCCCTGACCCCTCACCTTCCAGCACCCCCAGGGACCACTACTCACCCCCCAGCCACCTGGTGTCACAACACCCCCTGACCCCTCACCTTCCAGCACCCCCAGTGACCACTACTCACCCCCCAGCCACCTGGTGTCACAGTACCCCCCTGACCCCTCACCTTCCAACACCCCCAGGGACCACTACTCACCCCCCAGCCACCTGGTGTCACAGTACCCCCTGACCCCTCACCTTCCAGCACCCCCAGGGACCACTGCTCACCCCCCGTCACAGCACCCCCTGACCCCTCACCTTCCAGCACCCCCAGTGACCACTACTCACCCCCCAGCCACCTGGTGTCACAGTACCCCCTGACCCCTCACCTTCCAGCACCCCCAGGGACCACTACTCACCCCCCAGCCACCTGGTGTCACAACACCCCCTGACCCCTCACCTTCCAGCACCCCCAGTGACCACTACTCACCCCCCAGCCACCTGGTGTCACAGTACCCCCTGACCCCTCACCTTCCAACACCCCCAGGGACCACTACTCACCCCCAGCCACCTGGTGTCACAGTACCCCCTGACCCCTCACCTTCCAACACCCCCAGGGACCACTACTCACCCCCCCGCCACCTGGTGTCACAGTACCCCCCTGACCCCTCACCTTCCAACACCCCCAGGGACCACTACTCACCCCCCAGCCACCTGGTGTCACAGTACCCCCTGACCCCTCACCTTCCAGCACCCCCAAGGACCACTACTCACCCCCCCAGCCACCTGGTGTCACAGTACCCCCTGACCCCACCCCCTGATTACCCCTCACCTTCCAGCACCCCCAGTGACCACTACTCACCCCCCAGCCACCTGGGGTCACAGCACCCCCTGACCCCACCCCCTGATTACCCCTCACCTTCCAGCACCCCCAGGGACCACTGCTCACCCCCCGTCACAGCACCCCCTGACCCCTCACCTTCCAGCACCCCCAGTGACCACTACTCACCCCCCAGCCACCTGGTGTCACAGTACCCCCTGACCCCTCACCTTCCAGCACCCCCAGGGACCACTACTCACCCCCCAGCCACCTGGTGTCACAACACCCCCTGACCCCTCACCTTCCAGCACCCCCAGTGACCACTACTCACCCCCCAGCCACCTGGTGTCACAGTACCCCCTGACCCCTCACCTTCCAACACCCCCAGGGACCACTACTCACCCCCCCCCCGCCACCTGGTGTCACAGTACCCCCCTGACCCCTCACCTTCCAACACCCCCAGGGACCACTACTCACCCCCCAGCCACCTGGTGTCACAGTACCCCCTGACCCCACCCCCTGATTACCCCTCACCTTCCAGCACCCCCAGTGACCACTACTCACCCCCCAGCCACCTGGGGTCACAGCACCCCCTGACCCCACCCCCTGATTACCCCTCACCTTCCAGCACCCCCAGTGACCACTACTCACCCCCAGCCACCTGGTGTCACAGTACCCCCTGACCCCTCACCTTCCAACACCCCCAGGGACCACTACTCACCCCCCAGCCACCTGGTGTCACAGTACCCCCCTGACCCCTCACCTTCCAGCACCCCCAGGGACCACTACTCACCCCCAGCCACCTGGTGTCACAGTACCCCCTGACCCCTCACCTTCCAACACCCCCAGGGACCACTACTCACCCCCCAGCCACCTGGTGTCACAGTACCCCCTGACCCCTCACCTTCCAACACCCCCAGGGACCACTACTCACCCCCCCCCGCCACCTGGTGTCACAGTACCCCCCTGACCCCTCACCTTCCAACACCCCCAGGGACCACTACTCACCCCCCCCGCCACCTGGTGTCACAGTACCCCCTGACCCCTCACCTTCCAACACCCCCAGGGACCACTACTCACCCCCCCCCGCCACCTGGTGTCACAGCACCCCCTGACCCCTCACCTTCCAACACCCCCAGGGACCACTACTCACCCCCCAGCCACCTGGTGTCACAGTACCCCCCTGACCCCTCACCTTCCAACACCCCCAGGGACCACTACTCACCCCCCAGCCACCTGGTGTCACAGTACCCCCTGACCCCTCACCTTCCAACACCCCCAGGGACCACTACTCACCCCCCCCGCCACCTGGTGTCACAGTACCCCCTGACCCCTCACCTTCCAGCACCCCCAGGGACCACTACTCACCCCCCAGCCACCTGGGGTCACAGTACCCCCTGACCCCACCCCCTGATTACCCCTCACCTTCCAGCACCCCCAGTGACCACTGCTCACCCCCCGTCACAGCACCCCCTGACCCCTCACCTTCCAGCACCCCCAGTGACCACTACTCACCCCCCAGCCACCTGGTGTCACAGTACCCCCTGACCCCTCACCTTCCAACACCCCCAGGGACCACTACTCACCCCCCAGCCACCTGGTGTCACAGTACCCCCTGACCCCTCACCTTCCAACACCCCCAGGGACCACTACTCACCCCCCAGCCACCTGGTGTCACAGTACCCCCTGACCCCTCACCTCCCAGCACCCCCAGGGACCACTACTCACCCCCCAGCCACCTGGTGTCACAGTACCCCCTGACCCCTCACCTTCCAGCACCCCCAGGGACCACTACTCACCCCCCAGCCACCTGGTGTCACAACACCCCCTGACCCCTCACCTTCCAACACCCCCAGGGACCACTACTCACCCCCCAGCCACCTGGTGTCACAGTACCCCCTGACCCCTCACCTTCCAACACCCCCAGGGACCACTACTCACCCCCCAGCCACCTGGTGTCACAGTACCCCCTGACCCCTCACCTTCCAACACCCCCAGGGACCACTACTCACCCCCAGCCACCTGGTGTCACAGTACCCCCCTGACCCCTCACCTCCCAGCACCCCCAGGGACCACTACTCACCCCCCAGCCACCTGGTGTCACAGTACCCCCTGACCCCTCACCTTCCAGCACCCCCAGGGACCACTACTCACCCCCCAGCCACCTGGTGTCACAGTACCCCCTGACCCCTCACCTTCCAGCACCCCCAGGGACCACTACTCACCCCCCAGCCACCTGGTGTCACAACACCCCCTGACCCCTCACCTTCCAACACCCCCAGGGACCACTACTCACCCCCCAGCCACCTGGTGTCACAGTACCCCCTGACCCCTCACCTTCCAGCACCCCCAGGGACCACTACTCACCCCCCAGCCACCTGGTGTCACAGTACCCCCTGACCCCTCACCTTCCAGCACCCCCAGGGACCACTGCTCACCCCCGTCACAGCACCCCCTGACCCCTCACCTTCCAGCACCCCCAGTGACCACTACTCACCCCCCAGCCACCTGGTGTCACAGCACCCCCTGACCCCTCACCTTCCAACACCCCCAGGGACCACTACTCACCCCCCAGCCACCTGGTGTCACAGTACCCCCTGACCCCTCACCTTCCAGCACCCCCAGTGACCACTACTCACCCCCCGTCACAGTACCCCCTGACCCCTCACCTTCCAGCACCCCCAGGGACCACTGCTCACCCCCCGTCACAGTACCCCCCTGACCCCTCACCTTCCAGCACCCCCAGTGACCACTACTCACCCCCCAGCCACCTGGTGTCACAGCACCCCCTGACCCCTCACCTTCCAACACCCCAGGGACCACCTACTCACCCCCCAGCCACCTGGTGTCACAGTACCCCCTGACCCCTCACCTCCCAGCACCCCCAGGGACCACTACTCACCCCCCAGCCACCTGGTGTCACAGTACCCCCTGACCCCTCACCTTCCAGCACCCCCAGGGACCACTACTCACCCCCCAGCCACCTGGTGTCACAGTACCCCCTGACCCCTCACCTTCCAGCACCCCCAGGGACCACTACTCACCCCCCAGCCACCTGGTGTCACAACACCCCCTGACCCCTCACCTTCCAACACCCCCAGGGACCACTACTCACCCCCCAGCCACCTGGTGTCACAGTACCCCCTGACCCCTCACCTTCCAGCACCCCCAGGGACCACTACTCACCCCCCAGCCACCTGGTGTCACAACACCCCCCTGACCCTCACCTTCCAGCACCCCCAGTGACCACTACTCACCCCCCAGCCACCTGGTGTCACAGTACCCCCTGACCCCTCACCTTCCCAGCACCCCCAGGGACCACCTACTCACCCCCCCAGCCACCTGGTGTCACAGTACCCCCTGACCCCACCCCCTGATTACCCCTCACCTTCCAGCACCCCCAGTGACCACTACTCACCCCCCAGCCACCTGGGTCACAGCACCCCCTGACCCCACCCCCTGATTACCCCTCACCTTCCAGCACCCCCAGTGACCCACTACTCACCCCCAGCCACCTGGTGTCACAGTACCCCCTGACCCCTCACCTTCCAACCACCCCCAGGGACCACTACTCACCCCCCAGCCACCTGGTGTCACAGTACCCCCTGACCCCTCACCTTCCAGCACCCCAGGGACCACTACTCACCCCCAGCCACCTGGTGTCACAGTACCCCCTGACCCCTCACCTTCCAACACCCCCAGGGACCACTACTCACCCCCCCAGCCACCTGGTGTCACAGTACCCCCTGACCCCTCACCTTCCAACACCCCCAGGGACCACTACTCACCCCCCCCCGCCACCTGGTGTCACAGTACCCCCTGACCCCTCACCTTCCAACACCCCCAGGGACCACTACTCACCCCCCCCCCGCCACCTGGTGTCACAGTACCCCCTGACCCCTCACCTTCCAACACCCCCAGGGACCACTACTCACCCCCCCCGCCACCTGGTGTCACAGCACCCCCTGACCCCTCACCTTCCAACACCCCCAGGGACCACTACTCACCCCCCAGCCACCTGGTGTCACAGTACCCCCTGACCCCTCACCTTCCAACACCCCCAGGGACCACTACTCACCCCCCCCGCCACCTGGTGTCACAGTACCCCCCTGACCCCCTCACCTTCCAGCACCCCCAGGGACCACTACTCACCCCCCAGCCACCTGGGGTCACAGTACCCCCTGACCCCCACCCCCTGATTACCCCTCACCTTCCAGCACCCCCAGTGACCACTGCTCACCCCCGTCACAGTACCCCTGACCCCTCACCTTCCAGCACCCCCAGGACCACTACTCACCCCCAGCCACCTGGTGTCACAGTACCCCCTGACCCCTCACCTTCCAACACCCCCAGGGACCACTACTCACCCCCCAGCCACCTGGTGTCACAGTACCCCCCTGACCCCTCACCTTCCAGCACCCCCAGGGACCACTACTCACCCCCCCAGCCACCTGGGGTCACAGTACCCCCTGACCCCTCACCTTCCAGCACCCCCAGGGACCACTACTCACCCCCAGCCACCTGGTGTCACAGTACCCCCTGACCCCACCCCCTGATTACCCCTCACCTTCCAACACCCCCAGTGACCACTGCTCACCCCCCAGCCACCTGGTGTCACAGCACCCCCTGACCCTCACCTTCCAACACCCCCAGGGACCACTACTCACCCCCCCCCGCCACCTGGTGTCCACAGTACCCCCTGACCCCTCACCTTCCAGCACCCCCAGGGACCACTACTCACCCCCAGCCACCTGGTGTCACAGTACCCCCCTGACCCCTCACCTTCCAACACCCCCAGGGACCACTACTCACCCCCCAGCCACCTGGTGTCACAGTACCCCCTGACCCCTCACCTTCCAACACCCCCAGGGACCACTACTCACCCCCCCCCGCCACCTGGTGTCACAGTACCCCCTGACCCCTCACCTTCCAACACCCCCAGGGACCACTACTCACCCCCCAGCCACCTGGTGTCACAGTACCCCCCTGACCCCTCACCTTCCAACACCCCCAGGGACCACTACTCACCCCCCCCCGCCACCTGGTGTCACAGTACCCCCCTGACCCCTCACCTTCCAGCACCCCCAGGGACCACTACTCACCCCCCAGCCACCTGGGGTCACAGTACCCCCTGACCCCACCCCCTGATTACCCCTCACCTTCCAGCACCCCCAGTGACCACTGCTCACCCCCGTCACAGTACCCCCTGACCCCTCACCTTCCAGCACCCCCAGGGACCACTACTCACCCCCCAGCCACCTGGTGTCACAGTACCCCCTGACCCCTCACCTTCCAACACCCCCAGGGACCACTACTCACCCCCCAGCCACCTGGTGTCACAGTACCCCCCTGACCCCTCACCTTCCAGCACCCCCAGGGACCACTACTCACCCCCCCAGCCACCTGGGGTCACAGTACCCCCTGACCCCTCACCTTCCAGCACCCCCAGGGACCACTACTCACCCCCAGCCACCTGGTGTCACAGTACCCCCTGACCCCACCCCCTGATTACCCCTCACCTTCCAACACCCCCAGTGACCACTGCTCACCCCCCCCAGCCACCTGGTGTCACAGCACCCCCTGACCCCCTCACCTTCCAACACCCCCAGGGACCACTACTCACCCCCCAGCCACCTGGTGTCACAGTACCCCCTGACCCCTCACCTTCCAACACCCCCAGGGACCACTACTCACCCCCCAGCCACCTGGTGTCACAGTACCCCCTGACCCCTCACCTTCCAACACCCCCAGGGACCACTACTCACCCCCCCGCCACCTGGTGTCACAGTACCCCCTGACCCCTCACCTTCCAGCACCCCCAGGGACCACTACTCACCCCCAGCCACCTGGTGTCACAGTACCCCCTGACCCCTCACCTTCCAACACCCCCAGGGACCACTACTCACCCCCCAGCCACCTGGTGTCACAGTACCCCCTGACCCCTCACCTTCCAACACCCCCAGGGACCACTACTCACCCCCCCCCCGCCACTGGTGTCACAGTACCCCCTGACCCCTCACCTTCCAGCACCCCCAGGGACCACTACTCACCCCCCAGCCACCTGGGGTCACAGTACCCCCCTGACCCCACCCCCTGATTACCCCTCACCTTCCAGCACCCCCAGTGACCACTGCTCACCCCCGTCACAGTACCCCCTGACCCCTCACCTTCCAGCACCCCCAGGGACCACTACTCACCCCCAGCCACCTGGTGTCACAGTACCCCCTGACCCCTCACCTTCCAACACCCCCAGGGACCACTACTCACCCCCCAGCCACCTGGTGTCACAGTACCCCCTGACCCCTCACCTTCCAGCACCCCCAGGGACCACTACTCACCCCCCAGCCACCTGGGGTCACAGTACCCCCTGACCCCTCACCTTCCAGCACCCCCAGGGACCACTACTCACCCCCAGCCACCTGGTGTCACAGTACCCCCTGACCCCACCCCCTGATTACCCCTCACCTTCCAACACCCCCAGTGACCACTGCTCACCCCCCCAGCCACCTGGTGTCACAGCACCCCCTGACCCCTCACCTTCCAACACCCCCAGGGACCACTACTCACCCCCCAGCCACCTGGTGTCACAGTACCCCCTGACCCCTCACCTTCCAACACCCCCAGGGACCACTACTCACCCCCCAGCCACCTGGTGTCACAGTACCCCCTGACCCCTCACCTTCCAACACCCCCAGGGACCACTACTCACCCCCCCCGCCACCTGGTGTCACAGTACCCCCTGACCCCTCACCTTCCAGCACCCCCAGGGACCACTACTCACCCCCAGCCACCTGGTGTCACAGTACCCCCTGACCCCTCACCTTCCAACACCCCCAGGGACCACTACTCACCCCCCAGCCACCTGGTGTCACAGTACCCCCTGACCCCTCACCTTCCAGCACCCCCAGGGACCACTACTCACCCCCCAGCCACCTGGTGTCACAGTACCCCTGACCCCTCACCTTCCAACACCCCCAGGGACCACTACTCACCCCCCAGCCACCTGGTGTCACAGTACCCCCTGACCCCTCACCTTCCAACACCCCCAGGGACCACTACTCACCCCCCCCGCCACCTGTGTCACAGTACCCCCTGACCCCTCACCTTCCAACACCCCCAGGGACCACTACTCACCCCCCCCCCCGCCACCTGGTGTCACAGTACCCCCTGACCCCTCACCTTCCAACACCCCCAGGGACCACTACTCACCCCCCCCGCCACCTGGTGTCACAGCACCCCCTGACCCCTCACCTTCCAACACCCCAGGGACCACTACTCACCCCCCCAGCCACCTGGTGTCACAGTACCCCCCTGACCCCTCACCTTCCAACACCCCCAGGGACCACTACTCACCCCCCAGCCACCTGGTGTCACAGTACCCCCTGACCCCTCACCTTCCAACACCCCCAGGGACCACTACTCACCCCCCCCCCGCCACCTGGTGTCACAGTACCCCCTGACCCCTCACCTTCCAGCACCCCCAGGGACACTACTCACCCCCCAGCCACCTGGGGTCACAGTACCCCCTGACCCCACCCCTGATTACCCCTCACCTTCCAGCACCCCAGTGACCACTGCTCACCCCCGTCACAGTACCCCTGACCCCTCACCTTCCAGCACCCCCAGGGACCACTACTCACCCCCCAGCCACCTGGTGTCACAGTACCCCCTGACCCCTCACCTTCCAACACCCCCAGGGACCACTACTCACCCCCCAGCCACCTGGTGTCACAGTACCCCCCTGACCCCTCACCTTCCAGCACCCCCCAGGGACCACTACTCACCCCCCAGCCACCTGGGGTCACAGTACCCCCTGACCCCTCACCTTCCAGCACCCCCAGGGACCACTACTCACCCCCAGCCACCTGGTGTCACAGTACCCCCTGACCCCACCCCCTGATTACCCCTCACCTTCCAACACCCCCAGTGACCACTGCTCACCCCCCCAGCCACCTGGTGTCACAGCACCCCCTGACCCCTCACCTTCCAACACCCCCCAGGACCACTACTCACCCCCCCCCGCCACCTGGTGTCACAGTACCCCCTGACCCCTCACCTTCCAGCACCCCCAGGGACCACTACTCACCCCCAGCCACCTGGTGTCACAGTACCCCCCTGACCCCTCACCTTCCAACACCCCCAGGGACCACTACTCACCCCCCAGCCACCTGGTGTCACAGTACCCCCTGACCCCTCACCTTCCAACACCCCCAGGGACCACTACTCACCCCCCCCCCGCCACCTGGTGTCACAGTACCCCCTGACCCCTCACCTTCCAACACCCCCAGGGACCACTACTCACCCCCCAGCCACCTGGTGTCACAGTACCCCCTGACCCCTCACCTTCCAACACCCCCAGGGACCACTACTCACCCCCCCCGCCACCTGGTGTCACAGTACCCCCTGACCCCTCACTTCCAACACCCCCAGGGACCACTACTCACCCCCCCCGCCACCTGGTGTCACAGCACCCCCTGACCCCTCACCTTCCAACACCCCCAGGGACCACTACTCACCCCCCAGCCACCTGGTGTCACAGTACCCCCTGACCCCTCACCTTCCAACACCCCCAGGGACCACTACTCACCCCCCAGCCACCTGGTGTCACAGTACCCCCTGACCCCTCACCTTCCAACACCCCCAGGGACCACTACTCACCCCCCCCCGCCACCTGGTGTCACAGTACCCCCTGACCCCTCACCTTCCAGCACCCCCAGGGACCACTACTCACCCCCCAGCCACCTGGGGTCACAGTACCCCCTGACCCCACCCCCTGATTACCCCTCACCTTCCAGCACCCCCAGTGACCACTGCTCACCCCCGTCACAGTACCCCCTGACCCCTCACCTTCCAGCACCCCCAGGGACCACTACTCACCCCCCAGCCACCTGGTGTCACAGTACCCCCTGACCCCTCACCTTCCAACACCCCCAGGGACCACTACTCACCCCCCAGCCACCTGGTGTCACAGTACCCCCTGACCCCTCACCTTCCAGCACCCCCAGGGACCACTACTCACCCCCAGCCACCTGGGGTCACAGTACCCCCTGACCCCTCACCTTCCAGCACCCCCAGGGACCACTACTCACCCCCAGCCACCTGGTGTCACAGTACCCCCTGACCCCACCCCCCTGATTACCCCTCACCTTCCAACACCCCCAGTGACCACTGCTCACCCCCCCAGCCACCTGGTGTCACAGCACCCCCTGACCCCTCACCTTCCAACACCCCCAGGGACCACTACTCACCCCCCCCCAGCCACCTGGTGTCACAGTACCCCCTGACCCCTCACCTTCCAACACCCCCAGGGACCACTACTCACCCCCCAGCCACCTGGTGTCACAGTACCCCCTGACCCCTCACCTTCCAACACCCCCAGGGACCACTACTCACCCCCCCCGCCACCTGGTGTCACAGTACCCCCTGACCCCTCACCTTCCAGCACCCCCAGG